>NW_014029879.1:0-910 GCF_001186125.1 Sphaeroforma arctica JP610
TATATATATATATATAGGATATATGTAAAAGCCGGGCCTCCACATTAATATCTTGTAACATAAACGTACTCTTAATAGTACGTAAAAGTACTCTTAAAAGTACGTAAACTCTTAAATGGGTTTTAACGGTATATATTAATTATAAACCTTTTCCATTTTACATATCAGATATTTGGACAAGGCCATTAAAAGGCCCCAGTAAAATAGCAAATATAAGATTTGGTCTAGTTCTATTAATAGAACTATATTAACCTTACAAATCTATTTATATCTGAATACTTCGGTAGCGAGATGGCTCAACTGAACATAGGTTTCTAAAGACTATTAGCGTTGCTTAGTTTATCCTCCGTTCAGCCAACCAGATGTGCCAGTCTGACGAAGACTAAGTCGATAATTCTTGATAAGTGGCAAGTTATTGGTTAATACAATAACTATGGACATCAAGAGTATCTTTCTTTTTCTTTTTTTTCGAATTTAATTATACTGAGACTTAACCTAAGCGTTCAATTGCTCTAATACGTTAATATCGCCTTGATAGACCGAATATTACACATTTAAAAGTTAGCAAAGGTATTAACTACTTTGACTACTTAAACGTAAAGGTAAATGATAACTACCACGAAATTTTCCCTAAGCACAGTCATTCCTTAAGAGAATATGACTGAAGTCATAAGTTAATATTGTGACAGAGAAAGATAATACGCCTGCAAAGAAACGCAAGGCCGAACGTAAAAATATGGAGAGAGAAGCCGCTAGCGCAGCAGCAGCTTCTGCTGCCGCAGAAGCAACCTCCGCTGCTGCCGATGCGTTTGACCGCACCGTAGCCGAAGCACTTGTCTCTGACAATAATAGTCAAGACAATGCTTCGAATAAGGACTTAGCCACTCCGATTAAGATATATTCAGATATA
>NW_014029877.1:0-910 GCF_001186125.1 Sphaeroforma arctica JP610
GTTCGTTTTCTTTTACGTTAATTTCTAATTTTGGGGTTTCGTACCCTTGTTTCTTTTGGGCAAGCGCGCCCCATGGTTTTAAAAGTGCAACTTCAATTTAGGTTCACGTTTCGGTTCAGATTTCCATTTTTTTTGATGTTGTTATTGTCGTTGTTGGTGGGGGGGCGGGGGGGGGAAGCCCCCAAGAACCGTATCTCTTCTACGCTGGTTTCCTTTTGTGTTTCTTGTATTGGGCCTTTCTATATTCATATACAGTGTCTTAAATGGGCGTAAAAAGCTTCACTAACTTCCTTATCTGAATAGATAAAGTTCTGAGGGACCTAATAGCTAAAGCTTTTAGTGATGAAAATGTGTAAATGTACAATTTTTAGGGGGCTATATTATGGGTATTTAGCTATGAATCTTCTAAAAATGTATATTTACATGTGTACGTGTACAAATCACATCGCATCGAAATTTATGATGAATTGTAAAGAAAATCATAGCCTTCTGAAAATAGAACAGGGAAGGCTATGAGAAAATCTATTTTTTTTAAATATAGAGTCAAAGCATATTGGATTCACAAATTAGTGAAATTAAATTACTATGAGTAAAATGTCAAGGAAAATCAAGCCCAAGGCCCAAGCGCCAAGACTAGAGGCCCCAGCCCCGGTTGGGTTGTTTTATTGTATAACTCGCTCCTGAACTCGATAATGTTATCAACATGTTCGATAATTATAAATCGATACTGTGTTGTGGAACAGTGGATAAGCCTGATCGTCATCTTCATTCTGCTGATTGTTGTATGTTTAGGCAGCACACCAAGACTACGGAGTACATCCTGTAGATTGTAGTGGGCCGACTTCAATGTGCGGCCAGAAATCCAAACCGACTAAAACTCGTAAACACTATGGTCACGGGGCGCTGTATT
>NW_014029876.1:0-910 GCF_001186125.1 Sphaeroforma arctica JP610
TATATATGTATATATATAATAAGTGTGTGTGTGTGTGTGTGTGTGTGTGCAAGTGTTTGTGTTTGCGTCTGCGTCTGTATCTGTGTCTGTGTATGTGTCTGTGTCTGTATCTGTGTCTGTGTCTGTGTCTGTATCTGTGTCTGTGTCTGTGTCTGTGTCTGTATCTGTATATATGTATGTTTATACAGAAGAGTTCTCAAGCAATTGGAGCTATACATGTGCTCTGTATATTTCGCATGTGTATCGTCCCTCTATGTGAGTATTACTCGTTCTTTTTATGCTTTCCTGCCACTATCTGACCATGCTCGTCATAGCATTGCAATATTGTGAAGGGGTGACACGCAGTACTATCTGTGTATATATATTCACATGAATATCTGGTAGCACCCACGCACCTTTGTACTTTGCCCATGCAGGCAATAGGCAGTACAATTTACTTTCGGTGCTCACCCAGGTTCCTTCTTCAGATCGGATGATCACACGGTGTAGATCGATAACGTGTCTGCTACCGCTTTGTAAACGCGTACAACCTCCTGGGCCCTGTCTCATACCTGCCTTTAGAACTCGCTTGAGCGGGTATTTAATACTTTAATTGTCTCACTTTCCAGGCAGCATGTACAACGCGGCAGAGGCGGAGTTTGCGAGCTACATTGTCCACACGTATGCTAAACGTTTTGCACGTTTATTCTTTTCGTTTCTTTTTGTGATAAGTCATGGTTGGGTTCAATTGATATGTGTTTTACATGTGTCTGTATACGCACATCGTACGTGTCCCATGTTCAGCTTCAAGTTGCTATGTACAGTCATTTTATCGTAGCATACCTGCCTTCGAAATCGTTTGTGTCCGATCCTATAGCCAGATCTCTGCACAGAATGATGTGGTTGTTGGCCAACGGTTGAGAAAGCTGCT
>NW_014029875.1:0-910 GCF_001186125.1 Sphaeroforma arctica JP610
CACATGTAGATGCATTTGTATATAGTATTTGGACATCCGCAAGCAATATGGTTAGGAAACAACACCCGAGATTTGCCTGAGACCTTCACTGTACTTAAAAACTGACATTTCGAGGTGCTTGATCGTGGGTGCATCCGGATTGAGCGATCAGCTAACAATGCGGCCAGACAGAAACTCGGTTCCACACCACTCCGAACCACATACCAAACTGTAATTCATTCCACACACAACCAATACACCCATCTATAACCACAAGACAGTGTAGACTTCTCGTCGACGAGTATGTACCCGAGATCTGTCTGAGTCCCTCCCCATAGTTCGTAATGGCATCGAGCGTGGCCTGGTCGTGGGGCACGTACGGGTTCATAGCGATGCGGCCGTGAAAGCGGAAAAACCTCAGAATGCGCAGATAATCCTCCTGGATGCGCGTACTTGCACTGCCAACGAAGGTCACGTTCCGCGCGCGCAAATGGGCTAGGCCGTTGTAGTAGTCAAACAGCTCACCGTCGATACCTAGAAACATCGCATTGACTGTAAGGTCCCTAGAGATAGGTGTGTGGATGGTTAAAACTGCTGCCGAAAGCAGTTCTCGAATAGAATAGAATATATATATATACAACACAAACATATATATATGTATATATATATATATATATATACAAATATAAATACATACACCCACACCCACACATACTTACTCACACACTCACTCACTCACATATATATATACATGCATATATATATATATACATATATATATATAAATATATATATATACACATATATATATAAATATATATATATATACATAAATATATATAGATAGATATATATATAGATATAAATATAAATATATTTAACATATATATATATACACATATATATATATGTGTATATATATATACACACA
>NW_014029874.1:0-910 GCF_001186125.1 Sphaeroforma arctica JP610
ATATATATAGTTGCACCGTATAACCCATGCGGTGACGGAGAAGTCTTGAAAGGACCACGTCCCAGCCAAAAGGGTTGGTGTTAGGGTTAATGTTTTGGTTTTTAGGGTGTTGATTGCGAAAGGTTTTAGGGTTTAGGGTTTAGAAGTCCAGGGCGAAAACGCTTCAAATCTGATCTGATCGTTCAAGCGAGGTGGGTTTTAGGGTTTTGGGTTTTGGGTTTCAAAAACAGTGGTGATTTATGGCAACCCCCGCTTCGCAAAGCACCCCATAGAAGAATGGCGTGCAGTACTACACTACCTCTGGTGAACCAGGAAGGGGTCAACTTAGGAAGTCTTGATAAACCCTACTTTCGGTCTGCTACAGAAAGCGTTAACCCGTAAAGATAAGCAAGCCGTATATAATCTGTCTGTACCCGTCGGCCCGTGAGTACTTATCGCAGAAATGGAGAACACAACGTACCCTTCCATCCCGCGTGCCTTTTGTTGGATCAGCGCTTGCGTTTGCTTTGGTGCCTGTTTTCCATACAGCAAAAGTCAAGGGATAGACATATGTGGCGACAAATACGACGCATACGCCGGTCATTGGTGCGACCTCTTTGGACATACCGCAGAAGCTCCAGTGAGTTAAGGTGTCTTCCGGTTTGCCTCGAGCTGGGAAAGTGGCGTTATGTGTGGCCAGGCTGTGAGAAAGAAGTTAGTGCTGCCTTGGCCGTTGCCACTCGCAGCGCTCAAAAGGGGATGAAATCGAAACTTTGGAGTAGGCCGTTTTATGAGCACATCATTCATCAAATTCACTCGACCAAATAGCCAGAATTAATAACCCAACTTAATAAAGTTCTACGAATAGATAAATGCTACCTAGCAAGAATTTCCTATTCTCACCACATATATATATTTATACAAAAAATTC
>NW_014029873.1:0-910 GCF_001186125.1 Sphaeroforma arctica JP610
TATATATATATATATATATATTATATATAGTATATAATAATATATATATATATATATATATATATATATATATATATATATTGTATCTAAAAATATATTTAGCAGGTAAGTGTATATCATTGTAACTGCGCACTCAAATGCAAGTGTATTAGTAAACGCAACAACCCAAACTCAGCGTAAAAAAGCGTACCGCAATAAAACGGTACCGTGTTATACACATCCAAACTCAGTCACAATTGCGTTAACGCGGGCCTACTTTACGCAGCCAGTCCAATAGACAGTGAAATGCCCAATATCTATACACATAAAACCCCGACAGTGTGTATGTGCTACCATACACTGCATGCATATGCCTACCACACACAAATACCTACCACATATCAATACCTGCAACATACAAATTCCTACCACATACAAATATATACCATATACTAATACCCACCACATGCAAATATCTACAACATGCAAATATCTACAACATGCAAATGCCTACCACATACCAATACCTACCACATATAAATTATTTCCAAATAGGAACACCTACCACATACAAATACCTGACACATACATATACCTACCACATACCAATACCTACCACATACAAATACCTACCACATTCAAATACTCACTGGTAAGTAGAGTTTCCTGCTGGTAGGTATAGTTGTTTGATGGCAGGGACAGTTTTCTACTGGTAGATGTAGGTATAGTTCTCTACTGGTAGGTATAAGTTACCTACCTGATGACGACGCACTCTTGATAGACAATCCCGATCGTGTGCGCTCTGTCATCGTTTGTTTCGACTGCGAAGGCGATAACGCGCCAGTATGTGCCCCAGACACACTCTGCACTGACATGGAGTAGTCCTTCATCATTTTGGAATTGCCTGTGTCGGTGGATAATTGCATAGATA
>NW_014029872.1:0-910 GCF_001186125.1 Sphaeroforma arctica JP610
AAACCAACACACTGGCAATGCTTACCTACCAAACCAAGACACACTGGCAGTGCTTACCTACCAAACCAAACACACTGGCAATACTTACCTACCAAACCAAACACATTGGCAATACTTACCTGGCAAACCAAACACATTGGCAATGCTTACCTACCAAACCAACACACTGGCAATGCTTACCTACCAAACCAACACACTGGCAATGCTTACCTACCAAACCAAACACACTGGCAATGCTTACCTGGCAAGATGTGCCGTGGCTTGGGCAGCTTGAGATCATACATGGCCCTGAATTCATCCATGTTCTCCAGTGTATGCATCTGTGCGTGAATGCGACCACCATCAGTACTCCACCAAAGTTCGGTACTACGAGTATACCCAAACACGTGTTATAGCCACCCACACAATACCCATCTACACGCCAATGTACTTAGTTCTCCAACCAACCCAACGTTTTCCAAATGATACGCTCAACGGCCATCTCCGATACACAGTATCCCACTACAATAATGATGATAACAGTGCGAGGGAAAGAATCTCAGGAGTGAACGTGACGGGATTCAGGGTTACGTTTACGATGTGTAAACAAAGCCAATGAACACAGTTTATGACCAGCAAATTGTCCTACACAAGTGACAAAGAGTGGCATCACGTGTATACATATATACAAACTTATCTTCTAATATGTCCATACAATAAAGGATTGCATTCTGAGCAATTGAATTTTCAAGCATGTCTCGTATAATGTACATATATATATATATATACATACATACATACATACATAATTATATATATCTATATATATATATGTATGCATATACATATATACATATATATAGATATAAACATATATATATACATATACACACACACACCACCCACACACACACACATATATATATATATA
>NW_014029871.1:0-910 GCF_001186125.1 Sphaeroforma arctica JP610
AGTTAATTGCCCAGCTATTAAATTATGTTCCTATACATAAAGTTACCATCACGTTGTGTTGCCCATTACGGAGTAAAGATCCATGGCTCAATAAATTGATCAGCATGATTCAATGCGAGCCAATATATTTAGATAGGGAAGTAGATACTTTCCCATATCAAGGTACCCGAGACGTCCAGAAGACGCACTGGAGACATACTATTATATGTCGTATAGGTCCCATTAGAACAACCAAATGGACCTCTTCTGAGACCTTCCTTAACAAGGTCAAAGAATCAGAGATTCTACTCTCTACCCAATTGAACGTTAAGCAGTTCAAAGGCAACACAGCATTTAGCGTCTGTGCACAAGATATACAATCTACTAGTGACACTGTTAAGAAGCGTCAGTCTCTAGCTAGGACTCTGTTTAATAACATAAAGTCCAAGCCCGAGGTCTTTCAAACCCTATTTTTAAAGGGATTAATGAAAGACAATCCTGAAGCGTATACATATATAATGCGACTATTTAATAAGTCAGGTGTATCCAACGCACATGAGCGCGATTATGACGCTCATGCAAAAGCAGGACAGGAGTCTGAAAACACTACAGACTTAGAGACCACGCAAGTGGATTCTTAACATCCTACCTTTATTCTGGAAGAGCAAAATAATGAAAACATTCTTGCTTGGCTGAAGCAACATCATAAGCTGAAGCGCCAGAACGTAGTAGAAGCACTTAAAGATGCTAAGCGACATGGGATCGCGCACCCTAAGCTGGCAACTTTAGTTGACAGAGTATATCAGTCATGCATAGACTGTGATCTCAATCAGATCAAGCGCCATGGTTTTGCACCGCTTAAGAGTGTGACTGAAGATGTTCCATGGCGCAGGGTCATCCTTGATCTGGTTGACCTGCCCACGTCCGAGCA
>NW_014029870.1:0-909 GCF_001186125.1 Sphaeroforma arctica JP610
ATATACAAATGTTCACATGCTGTCAGAATACATATACTCAAACAAATCATTCCCGACTTTATGTCTCCGCTACGCAGTGAGAATCCAGTCTTTGCGGTCATTGATAGTTGCCCACTTGATGGCAAAGTGGTTGACACCACTGGTGCTGGCGATGCTTTTCTGGGAGCTCTAGCCGCCTTCTTAAGTAAACAGTTGAGAGGTGTAGCAGACAGAGAGAAAGTGGATATGAGCGATATAGTAGCTAAGGCCGGAATGGTATGACTAGTTTGTTGTATACAGGGTTCCCCGGTCCATTGTCTTTTAATGTGGATCATATCAAAATGGCAAAGCTGCTTCGAAACGCAGCAATAGCATTTGCCGGGGAATACACTGCATCACACCAGCGTCACTGATACTTCCCATATTACGAAAAGCCAAGCTGCTCTCACAGGATTACACCTAAGAGACTCGAACGTGATGAAGTATTCACCAAACGCTATGGCATTTACTAAGTTTTGAAATTGTTTCGCTCACAGGCCGCATCCTTAACAGTGCTAAATGAAGGTGCCCAGAGCAGTTATCCCACTAAAGAGCTGCTCCGTGAGAAGGATTTGTCTCTTTGAGCTTGCAAGTGGGAAGATAAATTAGGGATGGATATATCTACAGGAGTTATGGTATATGATTAGCTGTTGTCTGCACAGTTTTATATGCAGATAAAACCAATAGACGAGACGATCACGAACTGCAAACCACCAGTTCTTCAACGGGCGCAAAATAAATATGTATACAGTACAGGATGTGACTAAGAAAGTGTCAAAGATCACAAAAGCTTCTATATAAAATAGATATGTGTACCTATACTCATGCGTGTACATGTAGACACGTATATTATAATACATATATACATAAAATAAACATAAAGATACATAC
>NW_014029868.1:0-909 GCF_001186125.1 Sphaeroforma arctica JP610
ATATATATATGTGTGTGTGTGTAATATACAATATATACATACGTAAATACATAAATACACGCACACACACGCTTACACACACACATATATATATATATACACATATATATACATATATAAGTATAATATATATATATATATATATATATATATATATATGTATATATATTCGTTGCTACACATACCTCATTCCAGAAGAGACAGATAACAGACGCTACTATTAATACCAGGCCCACCAGCACTCCCATCAGACTCGAGCCAATCTTTGCGCAGAAGGACTGATGAGTGGTATCACTGTCACTGTAGCCGTTGTCATAGTTACCATAATCACCGTCATCGTCGGAGTACGACATTCTGTCCTGATAATTGTCTACCTAGTATTCATAGTGCAGTAGGTAGAAAAACTGAGCTATATAGACCCAAGTATTAAGTATCAAGTATGTCCACGCTATACGCTATATAGACCCAAGTATTTAAGTATCAAGTATGTGCACGCTATATAGACCCAAGGATATAAGCATCAAGTATGTGCACGCTATACGCTATATAGACCCAAGTATATAAATATCAAGTATGTGCACGCTATATAGACCCAAGGATTTAAGTATCAAGTATGTGCACGCTATATAGACCCAAGTATTAAGTATCAAGTATGTGCACGCTATATAGACCCAAGTATTAAATATCAAGTATGTGCACGCTATATAGACCCAAGGATTTAAGTATTAAGTATGTGCACGCTATATAGACCCAAGGATTTAAGTATCAAGTATGTGCACGCTATATAGACCCAAGGATTTAAGTATCAAGTATGTACACGCTATATAGACCCAAGGATTGAAGTATCAAGTATGTGGACGCGATATAGATCCAAGGATTTAAGGTATCAAGTATGTTGCAACGCCTATA
>NW_014029867.1:0-909 GCF_001186125.1 Sphaeroforma arctica JP610
GTATATATATATATATATGTATGTATGTATATGTATGTATATTTATTGTCGTTTATTTTAGCCTTCAAATATGTCGAAGGCTTGTCGTGCGATATTTTGTTATATTTGCATGTTTTTTAATCCCTTTACATCCTTTTGGGCTTGGTACATTATACATGACAGAGGACATGTATTCGGCCTTTTTTATTCCCCGCAATTTGTCACATATCTTGAACTCAAAACGCTCACTATTCCCTACAGATTGCACAAAGGAGACGCTATGTGATCTATATGAGAAAGTGCTCGAGGCCTCACATAGTCAACCGGACGAGTGTGCCCGGGCGCTGGTGCACGGCAACTATGTCTCTCAACTATTGGCTATCTTCAATACATGTGAGTCGGAAGGAAACACCGTGCTTCTTACGGTTATATACCAGCTCATCGAGGTGTTCTTCTCGCTGAGCTCGCATGATTTGTACGAGCATTTGCTCTCGGCCGAACATATTTTGGATGTCATTGGAGCATTGGAGTATGATCCACAGGTATGTGTAGTAGATCGGTGTGGTATCTTGAGGTACCAGACTATTCTTTGTTTATCGAATACCATTTATGTGTATATACAAATTTTGCTTGGCCACTCGCTTTATAGTAAGGTTATGATGTGTACATCTTTAGAATTTACGGCATGGTCGTACCAACTATGCTCACTTGTCACTGGTGCAGATTGGTCAATATATTATCTAAATGTAGTGTGTATGTATATACATATGTATATGTATCTATGTATGTATTTGTATATGTAGTTGAGTATATATGTATATATAGATGTAGATGTAGTTGTATATGTATATATATATGTATATGTATATGTATGTGTGTATGTATATGTAAATGTATATTTATATGTATATTTATATGGCTATGTATATA
>NW_014029866.1:0-909 GCF_001186125.1 Sphaeroforma arctica JP610
GCTTTCGCGCCCCTATGTATCTATGGATCGAGATTTGCTCAGCTATAGGTTAGGGATTTAGAGGCTTCAGAGGTAATTGAGCTGTTGGTCGTTGTCTGTGTTTTCGTGCCCTTTTGCATCTGTGGATTTGATTTAATTCGACGAAAGGGCGACCGTTTGGCAGTGCAATGAGAATCCCTACAACTTCGTCGTATCTGAAATGCAATTTACTTAAGAGGTTCTTTTTTCCTACCAGTTGGCCACCACTCAGGCAGAGCATGGAAAGGACGCTGCGCTTGAAGAACGGGACAGTCTCAGCCAGTCAGTGGCTACAGCGGAGGTGCGCGTGAGTGCGTTAGAGGTGGACCTCGAGGAATCAAAGGTATCTAAGCTGTTGGTTGTTTTTGGTGTTTGCGTCGGATTCTGTTCGATTAGGGGTTAGGAGCTTAAAGGCTACAATTCGGTCACCGTATGCCAGTTTTGTGGTAGTTATGCACAGCGATGTGCACTCGTATGACTTCACCTCCAGGCACATACCATCTACATTGATATGTGAGAGTTGTGTGATGGTGTTGTCTGTTGTTGTGTGATGGTATTGTCTGCTGTTGTGTCATGGTACTGTCTAATGTCCATGTATGAATATTCCAAATACGACAGGCGGCGGTAGCTCGAGCCGAAGACGCGAGAGACAGCACAATTGCAGAACGCGATGATGCGACGCACTCACTGAAGGCCTCCGAAGAGTGCGTGAACGCGTTGGAGGCCATGAACGACTCATCAAAGGTACATACAGTTATGTTTGTTGGTATTTGCGACAGGTACGTACAGTTATGTTTATTGGCATTTGCGACAGGTGCATACAGTTATGTTTGTTGGCATTTGCGACAGGTACGTACAGTTATGTTTGTTGGCATTTGCGACAGGTACGTA
>NW_014029865.1:0-909 GCF_001186125.1 Sphaeroforma arctica JP610
TATGTGCATGTATGTGTGTGTGTGTGTGTGTGTGTGTGTAATACCTTCCAGTATAAGCTATTGTACATACATACCTGAGTGGAGTTCCCTTGGGGTGTGGTACTGCATACGCCATCCATCGCGTACCCAACGCAATTGGCACTCGGCCATCCACCGTACGACATCCGCTAATGCGGAACAAGCCTTGCAGAGTCTATGAACAGATAAAAATAGATCCAGGAGTGGGGCAATATATACGTCAAAAGGACAATGCACAGATACACGTGAACATCAGAATTAACATGAAATAGTGCGTACTCAGATAGGATAACGGAAGTAGATACAATGGGGCCATGTACAAGGCGGGTTGGTTGTACAAACAATAAAGTCAACATACTATATACAAAGTACCATCGACATACGCGTATACTATATACAAAGTACCATCGACATACGCGTATACTATATACAAAGTACCATCGACTTTCGCGCATACTATATACAAAGTACCATCGACGTTCGCGTATACTAGATACAAAGTACCATCGACATTCGCGTATACTATATACAAAGTACCATCGACATTCGCGTATACTATATACAAAGTACCATCGACATTCGCGTATACTATATACAAAGTATCATCGACATTTGCACATACTGTATAAAATGTAAAATCGACACTCGCGTCCTTCTGGGGTATCTCTCACAACATGCCAACGTATTACATGAAATTAACTAGCAGGCGAGACAGCGTGATAAAGATACCACGAGTGCCCTATGCGACATAATATATGTGTGCAAATACTCAAACTATGCATTATTGTGTATGGCACCGCGCACGACGGCACTCTGGCTACACAATTAAACGCGTGATTAACGACATGAATATAAATACACACTTATAATATATATGTATATGTATGTATT
>NW_014029864.1:0-909 GCF_001186125.1 Sphaeroforma arctica JP610
AGGTAAAAAACCACATATTTATGAGTGTACTTTTTCCATCTTTTAGAATTTGTTGGTATTGCGTGGGGCAACAACGTTTATAAAGTATAGCGTGTCAGTTGTAGACTTAAACCGGTAGCCATATTCACTTTTTGGGACAAAACGCTCATGTATCTGTGGCAAATGGAGTCTCATTCGGCGGTTGAGTGTGAAAGACAAGAGCGATATCTCGGAGTTGGGCTGTTTTTGCTGCATGTGTTATAATCCAGTCGTCAGAAACGGAAAACATATGAAGAAACCCCTAAAACCCCTAAGATGAATTGTTGTAGATGGTGCTGGTTAACGGATGACAATGGTGTATAGTATCTGGATAAGTGGGTAATAGAATTATCATGTGATTTCTAAATTGCATCCTCGTAGGACAGTCTTGTCAAGTGCTGTGTCTCGCTTTCTATTAAGGATGCTAATAAATAAATATGCGTCTCCTCACTCTCCTGACTGCAAGATGCCAATTTCCTGAGTGGCCTGAGTGGTTGACTGGATTCGACTGTTGTATCGAAGATTTTAGCTTGTGGGCTGTGAGAGCCTTGTGGGCTAGTATATTTTTTGTGGTAATTATTTATTTTAAAAAATAAATAAAAATAGTATATCTCATGGACTGGGCCCACTGAGCCTGAGGTGAATATATTTATTTATCCCACGCCAGCCGCCAAGTTCCCAAATCCCAACGCCAGGTGAGCCAATCTTGAAATTGGAAATCCCAACGCCAGGTGAGCCAATCTTGAAATTGGAAATCCCAACGCCAGGTGAGCCAATCTTGAAATTGGAAATCCCAACGCCAGGTTGAGCCAATCTTGAAATTGGAAATCCCAACGCCAGGTTGAGCCAATCTTGAAATTGGAAATCCCAACGCCAGGTGAGCCAATCTTG
>NW_014029863.1:0-908 GCF_001186125.1 Sphaeroforma arctica JP610
ATATAAAGCCCCATGTATAGCCCATAGGAACCCCATAGAAAGTCCATAGAAAGCCCGTATAAAGCCCATAGAAAGCCCGTATAAAGCTTATGTATAGCCCATAGTAACCCATATAAAGCCCATGTATAGCCCATAGAAAGCCCATATAAAGCCCATAAAAAGCCCATGTATAGCCCATCTGTGCCAGACCAACAGAACAGACCCCATGTGTGCCCGTGTGGCCGGTGGCGCGTGCCTTCGTACCGTGTGGTCCGTTGGCTGTGGCTGGGTTGGTCCTGTCCTGTCCTGTTCCTGTGGGGTCGGCCCATCCCGTGCGCGGGGGCTGATTTTTGCTGTGATGTGAAGGTGTGGATGGGAGCGGTAGCTGTTAGTCTTCACATGTCGCCATGGCAGAGTGCATGGAATGGTAACCCACACGACGTACTAAACCCTGAACCCTAAACCCAGAACCTTGAGCAGGATGAATGCGAATGTTAAGCCTACCTCTTCATGTAGTTGAGCAGGATGAATGTGAATGTTAGGCCTACCTCTTCATGTAGTTGAGCAGGATAAATATGAATGTTAGGCCTACCACTTCATGTAGCTGAGCAGGATGAATGTGAATGTTAGGCCTACCTCTTCATGTAGTTGAGCAGGATGAATGTGAATGTTAGGCCTACCTCTCCATGTAGTTGAGCAGGATGTCTCTGTGCTGAGTGTAGCCCCATATGCGCACATGCACCACTGCGCTCACCCGTCCTTCGCTGCTGTGTGGGATAGTCACCTCAATGCGTGGGGCATACCACTTGTCACTGTCAACGATTGGCACCAGACAGTCCACAAAGGTCTTCCCCAAATGACCCACTGCAAGTGATGACCACATGGGAGTACGGTAGGGTTAGCCGAACACGCACATACACACACACACA
>NW_014029860.1:0-908 GCF_001186125.1 Sphaeroforma arctica JP610
TATAAATATATATTAGTGACATCTTCGCTTGTCACGTGTATGGGTTTATAGTCATGTCTCACTAATCCCATCACTCGTATAGCCACTGGCATCTTCTCTCGTTTTCTGTACTGATATGTATGTAGTTGTTTATTTACCCAAGCACATCACCCGACCCATTGCACATAGCCACATGCAGTGGTATGTACTTACATGCACAGTTATGCTCTGCTATGTGTTCGCTTGTGCACCCTATGTCATCCCTCACACACATCGTAAGTGTAGATCATTCGTTGCGTCTGTTCGGTTACTATAGGTGCGTCAGCGGCCTTCCAACAGCCGATACTCTCTGCCCTGGTCGCGTGTATGGGTTTGTACCGAACTGTGCTACTACTATCAGCACCCAATGACTCGTACTCGTCGTAAGTGTATCGTCCGTTGCGTCTGCTGGGATACTGTGGGTGTGTCAGTAACCCTTCCACAGCCCATACTCTTTGCCCTGGTCGCGTGCGTGTGGGTTTGTACCGAACTGTCCTGCTAGGTGCAGTACTGGGCACTTTTTGCTACGTCACACCATAGCATGACCCATACCGACCCACAACTATTCTCAGCCTGTTGTCATTATCGCTTAGGCTCATCTAACTTTACTTGTTATAACTCCATCAATACAAAGCCACTATATTAACGGCTCTGTGTATGCTATTAATAAATTAGCAAGTACTAAGCATACCATTCCAGACAGTAGCCTCCTCACACTTCATATGCGAATAGGGTTCATCTAAGTTCGCTTCAACCATATACGGCCTACTTATGGTCATATTTCTCCATCATTTAACAGATATTAGCCGTAACACTCACCCTATTCGTATCAATACACACACATATATATATATTTATATATTAAATTCATATATATATATATATTCATA
>NW_014029859.1:0-908 GCF_001186125.1 Sphaeroforma arctica JP610
CACACACACACACACACACACATATATATATATATATATATATATATATATATAAATATATGTATATAAATATATGTATATATATATACATATACATATATATATATATATACTGACCGATGCCTTTACTAGGTAGTTTGTCCAGGTAGCACCAATCATAAGAACCATCAGCATTTTGATACCGTGGCGGTCACTGCGATTTTATGTATCAGAGATGAAGAAGTGAGGTTTATGGGGTATGTATTTATGAAGTTTGTAGACTCATATCAGTACAAATTACTAGTAATCTGGGTTTTCTTCATATAGATGTACAATCTTTCATATCGAGATTTGCAGGGACCCAGATTGCCGGTTTATGCCGTTTGTCTTTACCTGTTTGGACGATTTTACACAAATAGTTAAGAAGAATATAACCATTGTGTGCGTGTGTGTGCATGTATGTATGTGTGTGTGCATGTATGTATGTGTGTGTCTGTATGTGTGTGTATGTATGTGTGTGTATCAGAGTGAGTATGTGTGTGTGATGGGCTTTCCCCTTAGAAAGCAACACTTCGGTCCGTAGCTATCTGTGTAACATTGGCATATATTAGCCTGGGCCACTCGAACCAAATTAGAACATACAAATCTGTTAAGAGGGTCAACTCGTATATACAAAATTGAGTAGAAAAAAGCATGAACATTCAAATACAACAAAGTTAAGCTTTCGCATACCAATATTTTGAAAATAAGCATAAACACACATACTTCTGAAGTGAGAGCATGAAGTGGGTGAGCACTCAGGCTGCAGAAGAGCTCACTGAATAAACAAAATGGGATATATATATATATACATATATATATATATATGTATGTATATATATATATATACATACATACATATATATAATATATAGANAATATATANATAA
>NW_014029857.1:0-908 GCF_001186125.1 Sphaeroforma arctica JP610
AGAGAAGGTCCAACGTATTTATAACGTTGTATATCCTTGCTTGCGAGAAATACGCAATATAGCCTTATTAAAAGGCAAAAGCGTTGGAACACTACCAAGAAGATAGCAGAGTATCAGGTTGGTGACAGAGTTAACATCCGTCAACGTAATTCCGATGCTACTGTATTAACATCTAAATGGATAGGTCCATACATAATCTCTGTAGCAGACACTAAAAGTGGAACGTACGAGGTAAATAATCCCGATGGTTCTAGTGCGCTTAATATAGACACAAGTCGTATTCCGACTACAGAGATTATACTCGTAAGAAGACATGACTTTAATGCCCCTCTTGATCGTTCTGAATTTAAAGACATTATATGGAGAACGGATAAGGGAGGCTATACATACTATCGTACACGCTTTATAGACGGTACAATAGCTGAGTTGACTTCAGATGCTTTCGATAACCAAGACTATTTAAAAGCCTTTAATCGAAAATGACGTAAACGCCTGCATAAGTCACAAGCTGAAAAAGATAGCATGTTTCCATCGTCTGAAGGAACGGAAGTTAAAATTATCCGCCTACAGCATTTATCCCGAGCCTTAATGCTCATCCTTCATATGTGCTTAAGACACTGAAGCGTAAGGAACGACCAGTCGACCACCACGGACCTACTGGACCAAAGCCCAAAACTCACAGGGTAACTGAGAACACTTAACTTATCCGCCTGAGAATCATTAACTATATGTTATGCTACTTAATGTTTCGACCCGTTTTTCCTTTCTCGCTTTTTGACCCATATTCAGCTGGAGTGAGCAACTTGCTTCTCTTGGGTCTCAAAGCTGGGTGGGGGCTGTGTAATAAGCCGGGCCTCCACATTAGACTCTTATAAACGTACTCTTAAGCAGTACGCAAATTATAAACG
>NW_014029856.1:0-907 GCF_001186125.1 Sphaeroforma arctica JP610
TATATATATATATATATATAAAACGATGATATATTATTGTTTTTATTAACGATGATGTAGTATTGTTTTTTTACTCGCTCCTCTGTACTTAAATATTACTTACATAGTAGCACATAATCTACATAAATCAACCAAACTTAACTATATCTGTACAAAATTCACTAGTTCAAAGTACACATTTTACTAGATCAATTCACATATTTCTTACGGATTATATATGCGATTTCTTCCATCGTCGATTGCAATCCTGCCCTAATGTCGCAAACACTCGGAACAATACAGATGTACATCGGCGCAGGTCGCAATCTCAAGGAACACCATTCTGTAGGGAGCAAGTTAGGGAAGAAGGTGTTTGGCATGTTTAGGAAAGACAACGAGCCAACGGAGAAATCAGCTAATGATTCATTTGTGCGAGTATTTTTAGACGACCATAAACTGCTCGACAGCCGCACGATTGAGAATTCGAACGACCCCGGCTGGTATCAAAACTTCAACATACCTGTAAGTAATGCTTTCTATGGTTTCAAGTCATTGTTTTCCTATATTGTTGAAACCTGTGTGATATTATCAAGTTATATCTTAGAATTGCGGCCCGTTCTATTGTGCACGAGTAAGACTCTCAGCACTACTGCGTGGAACAGACGATGTGGCCTTTTGTATGTTGTGTTTGGTCAATGCCTCGGACATGTATATGGTCGTCGTGACGAGATACAGCGACTACTTATTTTTTGGGAAGAGATATTTAATAGTCATTGAAAACACTAACCACGCAGTCGCCTTACTCAGGAAAACGTATTCTTTAGAACTATGCCAGGGTATTATCGAACAAAAGCGCACACATTCACTTACACACACACACACAACACACACACACACACACACACACACACACACACACACACACACA
>NW_014029855.1:0-907 GCF_001186125.1 Sphaeroforma arctica JP610
TGTGTGTGTGTGTGTGTGTGTGTGTGTGTGCGAGAGAGAGAGAGAGAGTATGTATGTACGTATGTATGTATGTATGTATGTATATATATATGTATACATGCGTTTCGAGTTCGTTTTTGGCGCCTGTCACCGTCCATCACTGTGCGCCTCACACAAGTGGCACACTGTACGTTTTAAACCGCGTAGGTATGCAGACGTACGGATAGAACTACAAAGGACCCGATATGTATTTTCAAACGTATTACGTATATTGGGTCGGGTTCTTCTCAAGGCAGCAGTATGTCCGTGCTTCCATCTAGGCCCTAGACTAGACCCCTTACAGGCGCCTTATTTGCCCACAGATATGATTGAGGCGCAGACCGAGGCCATGGTGAATATGGGCGTGTCTGAAAGCGCCACCAAGGAGCGGTCACTGCAACAGAGCGAATCGCTGCTGAGTGATATGAAGAGTTTTAAGGCGGCCAATCCCGCGTGTGAGCTGGGAGACTTCGTGCGATGGCACTCGCCCCGAGACTGGATTGAGGAGGAAGTCGCAGAGGACGGTAGGGGGTTGTATCGTAGGTAGTTGTAATGTAGGCAGTTGTGTGGATAGACTCTGGTATGATATTCTTATGAGTGCGCATGTGTGGCAGATGTGGATATTGTTCTGTGCATGTGTTTGTTTGTGTGCAGGATGACTGGCGTGCTTTGAGGTTGGATACCGAGAGCGTAAGTACGTCATATAATGGTCGAAGGCGATGCATACAACACGGCGTCAAACAGGTCGTCTACTTATAATTTTACGTCTTACTTTATATATATATATATATATATATATAAAGTAGGACATATATATATATATATATATATATATATATATATATATATATATATATATATATATATATATAGTATATATATATATATA
>NW_014029854.1:0-907 GCF_001186125.1 Sphaeroforma arctica JP610
CGTACGTATGTGAGTTGTGGATTTCTCAAGAAATGCATATTTATACATACAATCTACTACTTATATATTAATCCTGTCCCCTGTTGTCCGGGCATTGTGACTGTGCCTGTGCATATATAGTACCTTAATGCGTGCACGCGCTGGTGCCCGGGTGCGTAGTGCAAGCATGATCACAGGTTCATGTGCACGAGTATGTATGTAGATGACTATCCTGTAGTCATAAGTCAATAAGTATTGTCGCGTACTGCAAGTATTTGTATGTGCAGGGTCACGTTCTCCAGCGCATCTGTGTCGAAATTGCAGCTTTGCCCTAGCCGCTCGTAGGTATATTGTAGTCATTGCCATTCACATCATTGTAAGGTTTAAGGTTCTATTGATACTTAAGTGAGCCATACGGCATACGCACCAATGGCGGATACTCTAGAATCCACCTGCCACTATATGGTACTGTTTCACGTTTGTTCCCCGTGGTCATACAGCCAACCCCACAATCCACACACCTGTGACTCGGGTGCAGGGCTGCCCTTTTCCGCTGTGATGCAGCCGAGAGCACGCACACCCAATACACATACACTCATCCGCCAACACTCGTAATAACACTCGCTTCACCTTCTCGTTCAGTGGGCCATACACGTCTCGTGCCAGTAGTGCGGGTGTGGGGTCGTCTCCTTCGGCTCAGATGCTGTGCCAAAACTGTAACTTTGCGCTGGGCAGTGGCAGTTGGGGGGCGTGTCCGTACTGTCACACTACCACGGGTCTTGTGTGCTCGATATGTCGACTTGCGATCAAAGGTGTGCATGTCCAATTCATCTCCCAGTGCCCATTGGTGTATGGATTTCATTGATTGGAACGTAGTTTTTCTCAATTGAATATTCCTTCGTATAGTTCATATACAACTAGTTTCGTT
>NW_014029852.1:0-906 GCF_001186125.1 Sphaeroforma arctica JP610
ACTTACAGAGCTGAAGCGCGCACTCCAATCCTCGTTGTTGCAGTCCTTTACATCCCCTGATTCGATGGGTAGAGGGCCATGCCGAGACATCGAACCTATAAATAGATATTTGAACAGAGCGATATCAGCACACACGAGTCTACCAACAAAACGTGTCAAGCAAAGAACGGATAAGACTGGCCCACGTGACCACTTATGTGAAAAGTGAAATCCGTGACAATGAAAAAAAGGTATTGAACGCGAACTATAAATGATCGACTAATACCACAGGGCATACCGTCAATGGTAACAGTATCTACGTGGCAATGTATGAGTTATATAACGCCCTGAAGTGATGGATAGACTGTCAAATACCTATGACCTCCCATGTACACATGTTAATAGGACAGTATCTACGTGCCGACGCATTAGTTACATAACCACCTGAAGCGATGGATAGGCTGTCACTTACCTATGACCTATATACACATGATGATAGGAACAGTATGTACGTGCCAACGCATTAGTTACATAACCACCTGAAGTAATGGACAGGCTGTCACTTACCTATGACCTCTCATGTACACATGTTAATAGGAACAGTATCTACGTGTCAACGCATTAGCTACATAACCACCTGAAACAATGGATAGGCTGCCACTTACCTATTGCCTCCAGAGTACACATCAGTGGTTCGCCCTTCAGATCCAAGAAGGACGTAATTAGTGTGACACACTCGCGCATGGCTCCGATGACCTTTTCGTCGTCATGGCAACCAGACTGTATATATATCAAAATAACGGAACCAATACAATCAGTATAGAGTTCAGCTATGAACTATCCGAGGCGGAAGAACTCAAGATTTGAATGATAAAATGATGATAGATAAACAAAACACATGATCTGATTGATTGTACCAATTCATTG
>NW_014029851.1:0-906 GCF_001186125.1 Sphaeroforma arctica JP610
ATTTGGGATTGTTTGTGGAAACTGCGATAGTGCAATTATAGTCTTCTTCGATGGGATAGCATGTGGTGTCAAAAAAGGTAAGGAATAGTAATTGGGATTGCTACTGGTAACTAAGATAGTGCAATTATAGTCTTCTTCGGTGGGATAGCTTGTGGTGCCTGAGAAGGTAAGTTATAGCAATTGGAATTAGCATGTTATGCCCGTAAAGGTAAGTAGTCACAATTGAGACTATCACTGATAATTCCGATATTACAATTATAGTCTTCGTTGGTGGGATAGCCTGAGGTGCTTGAGCAGATACAGAATTGGTACTTTGCATTAGCACTGGTAACTGCGATAGTACAATTATAGTCTTCATTGGCGGAATAGTATGTTGTACCTGAGAAGGAAAGCCATAGCAATTGGGATTGTTACTGGTATCTGCAATAGTGCAATTATAGTCTTCTTCGGTGGGATAGCATGTGGTGCCTGAAAAGGAAAGCAATAATATTTAGGATTGTCACTGCTAACTGCGATAGTGCAACTATTGTCATTATTGGTGGGATAGTAAGCAGATACAACATAGGTACTTTGCATTGGCACTGGTAACTGCGTTAGTACAAATATAGTCTTCATTGGTGGAATAGTATGTTGTACCTGAGAAGGTAAGACATAGCAATTGGGATTGTTACTGGTATCTGCAATAGTGCAATTATAGTCTTCTTCGGTGGGATAGCATGTGGTGCCTGAGAAGGAAAGCAATATTATTTAGGATTGTCACTGGTAACTACGATAGTGCAATTATTGTCATTATTGGTGGGATAGTAAGCAGATACAACATAGGTACTTTGCCTTGGCACTGGTAACTGCGTTAGTACAAAGATAGTCTTCTTCGTGGGATAGCATGTGGTGCCTGAGAAGTAAGCA
>NW_014029850.1:0-906 GCF_001186125.1 Sphaeroforma arctica JP610
ACACACACACACACACACACACATATATATATATATGTATACTCACACACACACAGACCCGAACAGACACACACAGACACACACACAAGCGCAAGCGCAAACCCCCTTTATTCTCTTCTTACACATTCAGGTCTTGCTAACGCCGATCCCACCACAACCGTCCCGATTCATCCCGATTTTCGTTTGATTATCTTGGCCAATCGCCCCGGCTTCCCGTTTTTGGGGCATGATTTCTATAGCGCCCTGGGAGATGTGTTCAGTTGCTACTCTCTGGACAATGCAAACGTGCACAGTGAACTGGCTATGCTGAGGAAGGTGTGTTCTCGTTTCCATTTGAGTTGTGTATGTGATGATGTAAGTGTACATATCATATGTTTAAAGGTTGATGCTTTTTCTAGGTTGTGTATGTGATGATATATGTGTACATATCATATATTCAAAGGTTTATGTTTCTGAATTGTGTATGTGATGATATAAGTGTACATATCATATAGTCAAGGGTTTATGCTTCTGAGTTGTGTATGTGATGATATAAGTGTACATATCATATATTCAAAGGTTTATGCTTCTGAGTTGTGTATGTGATGGTATAAGTGTACATGTCACATATTCAAAGGTTGATGCTCCTTCTTATTTGTATATGTGATGATATATGTGTACATGCCTTATGTATGTGATCGTATGGCTGTGTTTAACATTCCACAGAGATGCACATCAAATGCTTTGGTATCGCTTACGTGTTTGTAACTACGCTAGCCCACGAGCTTCCTTGTATACAGTACGGTCCAGAAGTACATGCTGTTTTCGAGGTGCTCTGGACTATTAAGTTACATACTCGGATAGCCACAAACAAACGTTTGAGCTTCTTCAACAGACACGCGTGTGTTGTCCACGCGCATCCATACG
>NW_014029849.1:0-906 GCF_001186125.1 Sphaeroforma arctica JP610
TATATATATTTTTTTTCTTTCTTTTCTTCATATATTATATTTATACATGGTTGTGTGTGTATGGTGTGTTTGTTTTTGTTTATGTGTGTGTTTGTGTGTGCTTTCACTGAGGAATATGCATATGTAGCCTCTGTATGTTGATGCATTTTGATTTACGTGATGATATGCACATAAGTGTCATGGAAACGTGTAGAATTATACACGTATTAGTGATTTGTTATTATATCAGCTAATGGTACAAATTTCTATCACGGTACTTGAATACACAAAATTGTAGATCACTTCGATTATACTCCTCGGTATCCACACTTGATTAAAACAAAAACGTACTTAGTCTTTGATAGTAGCTGCGGGAAGAGTGATGTCGCTCGTATATTTTTATGTTCTGCTCCCAATACAGGTCATTTCCTGCACAGCGAGACACGATTCGATATTACCAATAAACCTTATGGTCAAACTATACGATGATAACTTCTCAGAGAAACAGGATAGTGTCACCACTGGAAAGTACACAATCGGCTTGGGACAGGATCATATGGCTTACTGCACAGATCTGGAAGACATTCACTCCATCGCTTTAACCGTCACTTCGCGGCTGATGAGAAGGGCTGTCATAGGGTACAATAAGATCGGTCGATTGGAGGTAGTGTTTGTTTGTTTGTTTAGGGCTGCCATAGGGTACAATAAGATCGGTCGATTGGAGGCAGTGTTTGTTTTGTTTATTTGTTTTGTTGGTTTGTTTGTATTTTTTTTTGTCTACCATATATTCACGTAGTTAGGTATATATGCCACCGTATTTTAACATGGATTATGCGCTTTACCCTTGTTTATCGTTGCGGCAAGTGCACATGTCACACCTCGCGTTGTTGTCCATATCTCAGCGGGAGTTTGCTTATTGGCGCCTAT
>NW_014029847.1:0-906 GCF_001186125.1 Sphaeroforma arctica JP610
ATATATATATGTATACGTGTATGTGTATGTATGTTGCCATTTTACAAAAGAAACGGACATGTGTGAATGCATATGGGGAGACACACATGCACGTGTCAACTGTATGATATCATGCGGATAGGGTATTGACAATCAACCATATAGACACGGCGGGAAGCAGAAGGCAGACGACCAGACTCTTGGAGAGATTACGGTAAAATGCAACACAAACAGAGCTCACAGCCTCATACGGAATATAAACCAGTACTCACGGGTGGCCAGTACCGTATGTGTGTGTGTCTGTAGATGATACCTTGACGTGTTTAATGATCGAATCTTCGTCGCTTCGGTCGTGCGTGTTGTGTGTATCTGTACTGTCGACGATCGCCTGCCGCTCCGATGGCGCCCGTTCAAAGCCGTCTGTGACGGGTCTTCGCCTCTCAGAGCTGTCGTGTGTGCGTGTGTGGTGTTTTGGCGTAGGTTCGCGGTGGGGGTTGATGGTGTATGTCAGCGTGTGTATGACTGACTTGTGTGTCTACACAGTGCTAGCTAGATCGGGCAATATACACGTGTAGCTAGGCAGAGAGTCTAAAATACTATGCTTTAGAAGTGCTTATCCTCGATTTTGTGATATGGGCATGATACAACTATGTATATACCTATACCCATCCATCCACTCACCCATCTACCCACACCCACACCCACACCCACATCCACACACATACATATATATATATATACATAGACGCACAGGCACACACGCACTCACGCAGACACACACCTATTTATATATACAAACATACAAACATACATATACATACCTACCTACCTACCTACATACATACATACATACATACGTACAAATATACATACATATACGTATATATATATATATATTTATATATATATATATATATATATATATAC
>NW_014029846.1:0-906 GCF_001186125.1 Sphaeroforma arctica JP610
TGGCTACATCCTTATCAAGTAAGGACATGCGTAGCCCAGGACTGAGTTCAATTTTAACTGAACCAGTTGAGAACACGCCCATTCAGAGCTATATTCTGAAGTTAGATGCTGACCTGAAACGTCCGGATATAACAAAGGACAAGGCACAGCGATGGTACGAGTTCCTGGTTATGCACGTGTTCTGTAAAAACATAGGGAATAACGACCATGAGAGCCTGCACACCGAGTTGCGACGTACCCACGCTACTGAGGTCGAGACAAGGGACATGAAACAAAGTTTTATCTATCCCGACTTACGTGGGAATGGTTTTATGATACTGTATCCACCCTTTTTCCCGCACACTGAGGAACATCGAAGGGAAAAGCGGCTGTTAAGAAGCTCCGGGAGCACACCGATCACGGGAACGTATCCAGGCAGACCTCAAGCGAGAGACCCCAACATACACGTGCTCGTGACTCCACTCTATCCACGCAGCCCAATAAACGGGCACGCGCGGGGGCAAAGGACAAGGAACCTCCATTTAATGAGATTAAGACATGTGCCAACGCACAGTGTGGGTATGACATGTACCAATTGCTCCCTAACGGTTATTGGAATGGCAGGCATGCATCCACCTGTACACACTTTCGTATTAAGTGCGACAAGTGTGAGAAGACCAATGGCTATCACACTAAGTCTTGTGAAAAAAGGCCCGCCATTAAGTTGGAGTGAAAGTGCTACCAGATACAATCGTTACACAGACAATACAACGACTCTTTAGATGAGCGTGTATTAATCCCTGTATACGGCAATGGAAATAAAATCCTTGCATTGATTGATCCTGGTTCAGAAATTTCATGTATTTCCGATCGCTTTGCATTAATGAAAGATATCGAAAGGAGAACACAAACAACTCACCTCATTTT
>NW_014029845.1:0-906 GCF_001186125.1 Sphaeroforma arctica JP610
TGGAAAGGAATGCATCCTTACCTTTCTGAAAAGTCGTACACGATCATCTTCTCGTCAACGCCCAAGAGCATCAATATTATACAGATTACCAATCCCGTACGTTCCACTCCATACTCGCACTGTGAAAGGCGATCGAAACTTTGTGAGAAAACAGATAATTTTGATATGCCTGTCTCTAATAAATGTACAGCTCATATGAGGACTAGATAAAAATAACATCAAATCTGCAGACTCCCTGGATTCTCTCAGTCAGATAGTCGAAAAGCCTCAAGAACATCAACGCACATACACTAGTGGATATACAATTGATACATGTATGTAATATACAGACACACAAACACACACACACACAGACACACACACACACACGTATATATATATATACATATATAAACATATATATACATATACGTACATATATATATATATATATATATATATATAATATATAAGTGTGTGTGTGATAACAGATAGATATATTGATTATGGTACAAAAGTTCAATGTACAACATTCATAGACAAATCACGCTCGTTGATTCCTCTCAGTCAATTAATCCGAAACCTCATATAACGCCACAACGGCAACTTTAGCAGACGTACATGAAACATGATACTTTTAATCATACACATACGAGAATACGTCAACAGACACACAGCAATACAACTAGTTGAACCTGTATATCCGGTAGCACATGTGATGTGTATATTTTTATGTACTATGCATGTATTATATGTTTATAACAATATACGTATATAAGATGTATTCCTTATTCCTTTGCAGTCGAACAATAGATAATCTCATTTAAGACCTCAACTCCAATGCGGACAAGCCTCAGATATAAAACTCATACACATATGCGTATTTACACTTCAATCACGAACATACACCTCTATACTGATATATAT
>NW_014029844.1:0-906 GCF_001186125.1 Sphaeroforma arctica JP610
CACACACACACACACACACACAATATATATATATATATATATATATATATATATATATATATATATATATATATATATATATATATATATATATATATATATATATATATATATATATATATATATATATATATATAATTTGTATAAATATATAAACCCCTAGAGCCCTATACCTCGCTTAGGTACATTCTGCTCCGCTGCTAGAGAACCCGTTGGTCGACCCATGCGTTTTCTGGGCGGTATTTTCGTTGATGCTGCAATCTCTGCGCAATGTGACAAACACAAATGAGAAACAATTGTGCAGATGAAGACTCTCAATTCAGGAAGTGACATACCCTCCACAGCTATATAATATATGTATTTGGTGAGGTTATATGAAGCTAATGCTATCCTACGGATGTGTGCCCCCAGAGATCACTGTTTCGTACCGCAAACTCTCTCATTCACGTCGTTGAGATATGTCAGCCAACAAATACCGTTAGTTATTCCTCGTTCGTGGGCGCATGTCTAGTGGCACCTACAAACTCTCGTGTGTGGGTGCATACACCATTGCAGTACATACCGAATCCTTTTACATGTGCGACTGTATACTCAATTACGGGCATATACCAGAATCAATGTAAATATATTCTATTTGCTACCAGTCCCGTTTTCGAATACATACTTCACTGCGAGTACATACCAGGTGCCACTAGTGCTATTGATGGATTTGTGTTTCCCCTTTGTCTCTTCGAGTCACCGGTACTAGTTGGCACCGATGCTTTGCGGCTTCGCTTGTGCAGAGACTCCTTCTCTGCATAGAAGGGTGTGAAGTGAGTGGAGGTGATGATTACTTTGGTATGAGACTTATTTACAGACTTGCACCATACATATCTAGATACATACATACATGCAATATATCTACAT
>NW_014029843.1:0-906 GCF_001186125.1 Sphaeroforma arctica JP610
GCCCAGCTATCAAATTATGCTCATATACATAAAGCTACCATCACGTTGTATTGCCCATTACGGAGTAAAGATCCATGGCTCAATAAATTGATAAGCATGATACAATGCGAGCCAATATACTTAGATAGGGAAGTAGATACTTTCCTATATCAGGGTACCCGAGCCGTCCGTAAGACGCCCTGGAGACATACTATAATATGTCGTATAGGTCCCATTGGAACTACCAAATGGACCCCTTCTGAGACCTTCCTTAACAAGATCAAAGAATCAGAGATTCCACTCTCTACCCAATTGAACGTTAAGCAGTTCAAAGGCAACACAGCATTTAAAGTCTGTGCACAAGAAATACAATCTACTAATGACACTACTGTTAAGAAGTGTCAGTCTCTAGCTAGGACTCTGTTTAATAACATAAAGTCTAAGCCCTAGGTCTTTCAAACCTTATTTTTAAAGGGATTAATGAAAGACAATCCTGAAGCGTATCCATATATAATGTGACTATTTAATAAGTCAGGTGTATCTAACGCACATGGGCGCACTTATGACGCTCATGCGAAAGCAGGACAGGAGTATGGAAACACTACAGACTTAGAGACCACGCAAGTGGATTCTCAACACCCTACCTTTATTCTGGAGGAGCAGAATGATAAAAACATTCTTGCTTGGCTGACGCAAAACCATAAGCTGAAGCACCAGAACGTAGTAGACGCACTTAAAGATACTAAGCAAAATGGGATCGCGCACCCGAAGTTGGCAGCTTTAGTTGACATAGTATATCAGTCATGTACAAGCGCTATGGGTTCGCACCGCTTAAGAGTGTGACTGAAGATGTTCCATGGCGCAGGGTCATCATTGATCTGGTTGACCTGCCCATGTCCGAGCACACAGGCGACCGTTACGTATGCC
>NW_014029842.1:0-906 GCF_001186125.1 Sphaeroforma arctica JP610
TATATATAATTTTATGTTGGATTTCACATATGTGCATGTGACTAATCACATACACTCATATGCTTTGTATGGATGTTTTCTACACATACACACACACACATACATACACACACAGAGTTGCTCGCGATGTTGTTTTTATTGAATTGATTTCCGACGAAAGGGGGTTCTATTTCGTCTTCTGTTGATTGCTAGCCAATCATCACCACTTGATTGAACGACAACGTATATTGTTGCTACCAACTGCGTATAAACATTACGCAGAATATCAGCTACGAAGTCAAACGACTTAGTATATGTCAGGCGAGCACATATGCATACCAGTGTGTATACATGTACAACGTTGGTTTATATCTAAGTAGTTTGATACAAGGGTACAAGTAAGTGCAGGCAGATATGTTCGGGGCGGTCACGTGTTTGCTGTAAGCACATGTACATGTCTGCTCCATCACTCAACCGTCGCGTGTTATGTTCATTGTGCCGCAGCTCTGCTGAGGTGTGTCCTGAATTCAATGGAGACTGCGCAACCTGCTACCCAACAGTATTTGGGCGTGGCTACGTCCAACAGGTGCGAGAAGGGGGTGTGGTACATATTTGGTATAATGCGAGTTCTTTAGCGTTGTATATATGATCGAATACACCAAACACCTCCTAGCGGAATAGAAATACAACGAGTGAAACACACACGTGGTAGCTATACATGTGAAATATTTTATGGGTTTGGAGGTTAGCTGTATTTTTCTTCTGAGAAAGGAATATAGTGGAGTCAAGCACACACTTTGTGGCTATACACACACACTCACACACACATACTCACGCACACACACACACACACACACACACACACACACACACACACACACACACACTACTATATATATATATATATATATAAACACACACAACACA
>NW_014029841.1:0-906 GCF_001186125.1 Sphaeroforma arctica JP610
GTGTGTGTATACTTTTATATATACCTAATTATATTATAAATTTATTTATGTAAATATATGTATATAAATATGCATACTTATATATATATACCTAGATATTTATTTATATGTATGCTTATATATATTTATGTATATAAATATATATATAAGTATACATATATATATATATACATATAGGTACATATATAAGTATACATATATAAATATATATATGTATATGTATTTGCATACAAATATATATACCTATTTATATATATATACATATCTATATATATATATATGTATATGTATTTGCATACTTAAATATATATACCTATATATATATTTATACATATCTATATATATATATATACATATATGTATATGTATACGTATATGTGTTATATATATATAATGTACATGTATATATATATATAATGTACAAGTAAATATATATATATATATATATATTTATATATGTTTGTGTGTATGTGCGTATATATATATATATATTTATATCGAGCAATCTCATTATATGGCTGAATGAATGTTTTCGTGTCTACCTGACAACTGCGGATGTGAATATTGATATTTCTTATTTAAATAGTTACAGCAGCTTGATTTGATTCCTAAATTCCATTTTTATAGTTGCATCCTTGCTATATATATATATATATTATATATATATATATATATATATATATATAAAGATATAAGTATTATATATATATAAAGATATAAAGATTTATATATATATAAAGATATACATACATATATAAATATATATACACATATATATATACATATATATGTATATATATATATATATATATATATATGCCTGTATGTATGTTATTATAAACATGCGTTATTTTGCACTTATATATGTTTGAAAACCTCAGTATATCTGTTAATATGCGAGTTTTC
>NW_014029840.1:0-906 GCF_001186125.1 Sphaeroforma arctica JP610
TACGGTGGTTCTTCAACATGCTGGAGAAAAGATCCAAGGTGTTCGTGGAGGGTCCAGATACCGTGGAAGTCGTTGCACTCCTGTAATTGCTGAAGGAGGTCAGGGCCAATGGGCAGCAGTTTCGGGCCTACCAGGATGCGCCGAATCAGTTGTTGGATGCAGGTAAAGTGGCTGGTAGTAAACTTGTGGCTACCGGGGCAGACAGGGCAGAGACAGCCGTCGGTGCGGTAGTCGAGCAATGTGAATATGTACGTATTCGTTACAATCATAGCACAGAGCCGGATTGGTGTAGACTCGAAGCAGCGATTGAAGCTGTCGTGTCTGGCTGTGTCTCGGTTTGAGGTTGGCGGCTTACCCATTACCAGTTGGTAGTAGTATTGGCGCCGGGCCATTGCCGCGATCTCTTTGTTGGACCAACGTTTTGTTGAGTTCTTCCTGATGTCGTCACAGCGTTGGCGGAGGGCTACATGGTCGGGTGTACGGCCGCCCGTGGTTTTGTGTACCGTTTTATGTGAGCATAGATACTGTACGGGAAGCGCAGTGATGGTTTATCGTGGGCCCAGGCGGGCTGCGTCGGAGAGGTGAGTGGATCTGTGCTGACCATTGAGTCGAGTTGTATTCCCAGGCAACCTCCGAGGTAGTCAGCGAATGGTCGCTTGGGGAGCAGGCCGCAAAAGTGAAGTAAGTTTGTTTGATGTTTGGGAAACCGAGGGTATTTAGTGCCCGTGATGATGGCTGCTGCTTGAATGAGTGCTGAGTTAAAGCGCTCGAATAAGGGCTCCAACGCATCCTTCCATATAGGCGGAGTCCAGGCAATAATGTTCAGCCCATATGTAACCGTGGATATGATGAATGTTTTAACATCACCAGTCGGTTGCGGGGGTGTCGCCAACTGAAGCCATGGAG
>NW_014029839.1:0-906 GCF_001186125.1 Sphaeroforma arctica JP610
CCTCGTCCGAGTGTGGAGGATAAGAGTGTGTCAAATGTGTGTTTTTGTACCTATTAAATGTATACTTTATAATTGCCTGTTGCAGTGAATTGCCGAGTCTTCAAGGACATATCTGATTACTTTAATCAACAGATCAGTTCAACCTGTACGATGTACACATGGGTTTACTATACTCGCTCTATATCACTGCTTTACTCGAGTATTGTATGCGTAGTTGTATGTAGCGATGCAACGAGATACATAGCGTGCATCGCGCATGTTTGCTATTGTGATGTGGGAGGTGATGATCAGAGTATCACAGACTTACCCTGCACGTGAACTTTAGTCGCGGGAATTAGCGTCATTGCACCCCCATCAGCCACAGCCACAAGTGCATAGCATCGCGGACGTATAGATATTGTTTGACACTGTACGGAGTAATTAAAACCTTTTTAGCCGTGTTGTGCAAGCCTACCAACCCAGTTATATAGATTTTGCTAGTCCTGTTGTAGATATGAAGACTTGATGTGCTAGTCTTGCTCTATGAATATTGCTTTCCTTGTTATGAAAATATTGCCAACGCTATTCCATGAATTAGCGAATCTTGATAAGTCACTGTACACCACACTATACAATAGTCTCGCAGGAACGGCGCCCAATGCGTATACGCCCAACGAAGCTATGCTGGATGAGCTAGCACAGCACACACACTCCAACCAGACATGGGCAGCCCTGGCAGACAATCTGACTGTCGAGTATGCGAAGCTGAACAGGTACACTATATGGCGGAGAGTTTTGTTTTTCTTGAGTTTAGCTTTATAGATGCAGTGTATATAAAGATACAGGCACACACACACACACACACACACACACACACACACACACACACAAGAGAGAACACATACAACTACACACACACACACACAC
>NW_014029838.1:0-905 GCF_001186125.1 Sphaeroforma arctica JP610
CAAGTACACATACACAAATACAAATACACACACATATATATTTATGTAAACATATATCCATATATACATATATGTATATGTATGTGTATCGGCATAAGCAACATTGTATCGGTGTCTATATGTCCCGGTATGTTTGTATAAGCTCATCTCTGAGTAGTACAAATCGCAGAAGTTGCACCTGCCTATTTGTCTTGTATGTACCAAATAAAGTAGCGATAGACAGTAATAAAAACTAATATAGTTGCTAGTCATGGGATTTAATATCTATTAACAACAGTGGGTATATCCCTCATGTGCACACTCAGCCATCCATGCTCAGGCAGTGGTGTCTGTACGCATATGTAGCAGGAGTTCGTTGTCGCTTATTGGATGACTGTTGCCAGGCCGGCATAGTACATTGCCTGTAGCCTACCGAGGGTGTGTACGCAACTAAAAACAGACTGAAGGCTTGTGTTCTTGCTTAATCACACATCCAAAAATCACAAACTTATGTCTTGGTATGTTTGCCATACGATTTGCAATACTGGTCTGCGTGTTCAATTGTTTAAATGTTATAGCCGACAAGCTAAAATGCGTATGTATCCCTACTTCAAGTACAAACCAGAGTTATTAATAAAGGCTTTCAGCCAAATAACTACAATGCCTATATATCCCTACCTCAATCACAAGCTAAAGTTTATAAATCGTGTGCACCCTTTACATGCAGCCAAACTCGCCAAGGACAGTATCATGGTGAAGAATTTCGGCAAGACTTCGTACAATCTGTACGTGCACAGCTACCTCGGATTCGGTCTAAATGAGGCACGGAAAACGATCTTAATGGTATGTCGAATCACACAATATATATATATATATATATATATAACAAAAACACACACACACACTCACTCACTCACACTCTACTC
>NW_014029837.1:0-905 GCF_001186125.1 Sphaeroforma arctica JP610
TGTATATATATATAATATAATTCAGAGAGAGAACAGAGACGACAAAGGGGTGTGTGGCAAACCAATGGGTAAATTGTATCAAGCCCGCCTCTTTAGCAGCTACTAATATTTCATCCAAATATAGCTGCAAAAACGATAGGTCTTAGATTGGTATTGACCTTGATGGATGTCTCAACACGAGCCCTCACGAATCGTAGAACTCACTCTTTAGATACACAAACGACTGCAATGGGTAACTCAATGCGCTACGAAAGCGTTCTATTGAAGTGCATATAAACGTTATGTATTTATCGTAGAATGCCTCAACATCCGAACGCTATCGGATAGGCACCCTGGTAAAATGTGGGCACACTCACAGCACTAATCCCGCCAAACAGAAGATGCACAATACAAAGAATAAAATTTGTCACTTTACGTACCTTTATTAGGCGGGTATTTGGGTGATCGACCTCCGCCGACCAGAGCCAAAAAATTGCAACGGAAGAGCATGGCCACTTGACCTAATCCTCCATCGACGGATTCTGATCCAACAGAAAACAGGAAAACTAGTTAGTAACGAAGGGAGCGCAGAATAAAATAGGACAGACACGCTGTCCATAATAGTAAAATAAAAATATATGTAGGTGAAGATACAAACAAACAAACAAACAAACAAACAATATATAAATAATAAGAATATATACATCATTAACTAATTAATTAACGATCTATCTACCTATATATATATATAGGTATATATATACCGCAGAAACTCACACACACTATATATACAAAATCAAAATCAATATCAATATATATATATAAATATAAATATATATATATATATATATACATATACACAAACGCAGAGACACACACACTATATATATATATTATACACACACACACACACACACACACACACA
>NW_014029836.1:0-905 GCF_001186125.1 Sphaeroforma arctica JP610
ACTCATAAGAGTATATTGGGTTGTATGTGATGCGCATAAAAACGCAAGTATGCGTATAGGTTTACATAAAACTTTAATGTATTGGTTCTCCCTCACCATATACAACACAACATCGAATCAATTCTTTGTCTTATCCTTTCTGGGCGTTCCGTATCACTTTCTACGATCTGATGGACCTTTTCATCCTCTGCGATGGACCTCACCCATTCATGCTACAGGGAGCATGGCTGATATCTTGTTGCTCATACTGTGCATTTTTATACAATGCTAGGCATTGCTTTGTACCCACTACCCCCCAAATACACACCTACACCTACGCTCTCACCTTTGGCGTGACTCTTGGACCGGGTGTTGGCAACCGTGCTCATAGATAACTCATAGATGACAGTCATGCACTCTCCCATGTGCGCGCTTCTGCACGCTTTCATACTTGCCCCTAACTAGACCTTTATGATATGTCGTTACGGCTCTTGCCTTATATAAAATCTGATGGTTTCTATTATGGCGTTTGTATCTTCTTGCCTAGGCTGATAAGTGTCCACCGATAGTGTATCAGCATTCGTTCTGTTGGTATCTTCGAGGGCATTTAATTTGATATTGATTTGCTCTGTGATTTCTTCTGCAACAGATCGGAGCAGCTCCTGGTAAATTCCTTTCGTCCAATGGAGTGGATTTGATGACGGGAAAGACACCCTCACAGAAAGAGGTTTGTTGTGCTCATCTTTTTATGCTTGTCTACACTCATGAGTCGCATGTATGCACGTATATGTTCAACCTTGGCAGCTTCTTTTGCCCCATAATGCAGTGTTTTAACAGTACTCTATTCATGTAAAGTATGACTTTATGTATATTTATATTGTATATATATATATTTATATATATATGTATATATGTATAGATATAGA
>NW_014029835.1:0-905 GCF_001186125.1 Sphaeroforma arctica JP610
TATAGTCAGTACGTTCTAAAACCTCAAAAGGTCTTTCGCAGTCTGGCAATAGTTTCGTCACTGAATCCACGATATCATTGTTCGTGCTGCCTTTCTCAGCCAAGGCACTCTTGGTCTTTCCGCCAGTCATTCCCATCACGGGGCACGACATGGTGTTCTATGATATATTCCTAACGCTCCTGATTACTACTTATTTCTGAGTACACACTAGAACGGTAATGTATTCGTTATAGAAGTCCCTACGTGTAGTACAATACTGACAATGATGATGGATGACATTCTCATTAAATATTGGACATGTTTACTCATAAAAAACACCAAAACCACTACGTGTACAGACGACCGGGTAGAACCCCTTGCCCGTGGGCCCTTACATATATAAGTACATACTACGCGTAGAAAAGTGAGTCATGACACCCAAAAATATATGACGTCGGCAGGTGACATCGTTTTGGCATGTGTCAATCCAGCATTTCAAGTTATCAACAGTGCAGTTCACAACTGCGGAACCCCTTTATGATATAGTGATCTGAATATTCTCTCTCTCGCGTGAAGTTGCATATGTTTTTGGTTTGTGTCTCTACACATACTTATATCTTTTATTATTATACAGTATTCAAAATTTTGTGTTGTTATTGGATATCTAATCGAGAGTATTTGACTTCACACTCTCCGGCCTATAATCGAGTGTTTCAAACCGATCTCAGCAGCTACCGGGACAGAGCTTCCCTCCCAGATAGGACCAACTGAAACATCATGAATAGCGCGAAAGGGCAAAGAGCAGAAGGTACTGATGGCTCAGACCACGCTAGCCGGCATGTGATTGAAGACAGATACGCCGCTGCAGCTACTGCCCGGTAATCCCAAGTAGACCAAAAAAAAATAGTACATGTATATATATAATA
>NW_014029832.1:0-905 GCF_001186125.1 Sphaeroforma arctica JP610
GCTATATACACTGACACACTATATACACTGACACGCAATATACAACGCCACGCTATGTATACACTGACACACTATATACACTGACACACTATATACACTGACACACTATATACACTGACACGCTATATACACTGACACGCTATATACACTGACCTGTCACGCTATATACACTGACACGCTATATACACTGACACACTATATACACTGACACGCAATATACAATGACACGCTATAAACACTGACGCGCTATATAACATTAACACTCTGTATACACTGATACGCTATATACACTGACACGCTATATACACTGACACACTATATACACTGACACACTATATACACTGACACGCTATATACAATGACACGCTATATACACTGACGCGCTATATACACTGACACGCTATATACACTGACGCGCCATATACACTGACACGCCACTTGTTCACAAATGGAGCACTCCGCACCGAAGGCCACGCATTCACATACTCAGAGTATACAGAAAGATGGGCACCCCACGGATCACCTTGGTGCGGTAGTAGAATTCCTCACAGCCATATTCGCGTGATCGCGAATGTATGCCTTGCAGGCGCATGTGCACCAGCACAACGACCATGTAAGTAAACAGCTGCAGGTAGTGTGAGAATGTAAGTAAACAACTGCAGGTAGTGTGAGAATGGAAGTAAACAGCTGCAGGTAGTGTGAGAATGTAAGTAAACAGCTGCATGTAGTGTGGGGGAGTGTGAGAATGTAAGTAAACAGCTGCAGGTAGTGTGAGAATGTAAATAAACAGCTGCAGGTAGTGTGGGGGAGTGTGAGAATGTAAGTAAACAGCTGCAGGTAGCGTGGGGGAGTGTGAGAATGTAAGTAAACAGCTGCAGGTAGTGTGGTGGAGTGTGAGAATGTAA
>NW_014029831.1:0-905 GCF_001186125.1 Sphaeroforma arctica JP610
TGTGTGTGTGTGTGTGTGTGTGTGTGTGTGTGTGTGTGTGTGTGTGTGTGTATCTGCATATATATATTTATTTATATATATATATGTATATGCACAGATATAAACAATTAATCAGATTGGATTGGATCTTCTGGAACTGCTCATATTATATTTTGAACTTTCACACACAACATACCCTTCGAAGAAATCCATCTCTTCGTTCAACGCTCTCTCATACATCGGAAATTGCGATACGACTTTTATACTTCTTGGGCTTTCATTCTTACTATTTAAATCACAATCTTTTACTAAACTTACTTCGTTATTTTTTCGTTCAATACTTTATCTGCTTCCCCAGATACCTTAGATGTGTGTGTTGGGACAGCTATCGCCTTATTTGTATCTATAAGCGTATGCAAACCCCTTGTATCATTCCAGCAGTCTACAAGACATACAGGCAGTATTGACACTAACGACCTCTCATATTGTGATGGATCTGAATCTGTCTGTATATGTGTATCCGTATGTGAATGTGTGTTTATAAGTGTCAACGGATTGGCACGTGTATGTGTCTCTGTATTCTTACGCACAGGTGTGTTGTTCGAGTGTGTTGGTGTGTGTGTGGGTGAGTGATCACTCGATAGATCACTTTTGTTTGCCATGGTGGCGCCAAACAACTTCACAATCTAGTTATATATCGGACTATACAGCACAAAGCGCCTGTATAAAGACTTTTCACGTGAGCATGTATTCAGAACCCGAAGGTTCTAAAAGCATATCCTGATATTCGAATGTATGAGTCCTAGTGTGATTTACACACGTGTGCTTTATTGACATTGCATATATTTATATATATATATATATATATATATATATTATGTGTGTGTGTGTGTGTGTGTGTGTGTATATGTATATATGCGTATATA
>NW_014029830.1:0-905 GCF_001186125.1 Sphaeroforma arctica JP610
GTGTGTGTGTGTACACATATGTATATATATATATATATATATATATATGGATAGTGCGTACGTAGTCTACGATTTTCGTAATAGATTAATTCTCCCACAACAAAGCCATCAAAAGAAGCCTTACTGTGTATCCTATATACTCTTGAATTATGGGTGGTTGCGTAGTGTACTATTACCATCCGACACTTCGAGTACATAAACACTGTACATAAAATAAAGTTGGCCATAATCCTAATTCTTGATATGGTGAGCACATAAAGTCTATCCAATATCAACATAACTTACTTCCTATTCCAATCACCGACACCAATACGACAACATACGAATCCTTGGACGCAATGGATTCAGGCGCTGTGTGCCTACAATCCGAGTACGCGCACACTGCCCGTTGGTACAAATTGGCTTCGTTTGCGGACAACCCCATCGCCTCAGGTCTGCGACACAGAGAAATCTGGTCGCCAATTGCCAATTTCTTATTGTATTGCATCCGCGCCATCCTGGATTGGGGAAATAATTAGGATGAATCGATTACCCTGTAACAGATCAGCTGGTCTATAGGAGGTACGAGCTAGAGAGCGTACGGATAATTTAGACAGATAGAATAGTAAAAGTATGTACGAACAAACTTGTAAAGATTGTTGCACTAACTGTATGTATACACCCCTAACAATTCAAGGAGAAATATACCGCATAGCCTACTGAACTATAACGCGGAGTTTAATGTTAATCTATAGCAGAGATGTATTTGTATATAGCATGAGCAACTTGCTATATGTCGCTCTACATATACACAGAAGTGCAATATGCATATTTAAACATGCACAGTACGTACACGTACAAAAGCATACAGAGGTAAAGTATCCTCAGAAGAATCGATTGCGTGCATATGTATAGAAATATAGAAA
>NW_014029829.1:0-905 GCF_001186125.1 Sphaeroforma arctica JP610
TCTGTATGTATATGTATGTATGTATGTAGGTTGTATGTATGTATGTATATATATATATATGAGTGTGTGTGTGTGTGTATTTTTGTGAGTTTGTGTGGGTGTGTCCCTCAAACCCTCTCTCCAATTGCCTTATCGCTTCAACTAGTCGCATACTTATCTTAAATCATCGCTATACCACTTCACACTGCGTTGTTGCACCCACACTTTCCCAACTGTTCGTCTCATTTCCTATTAACATGCCGTATGTGGCTACTCCCATCGTATGCTAAGTGTCAGTTGGTGTCACATTTCACTCATGTCACTTGTTATGTCTTATCCATTGACAGCATCACACAGCCAACCGCATAGGCGCAGAGGTCAGTACACAGTTGAGCAGTCGCCGAACTTCTTTTCTGGCCCAGTCTACCGGTCCCGTGCCCTCTTTTAATGCCGTCAGTGCGGATGACTGGTAAGTGTACCTACATACCATGGGCGTTTATATATATATTTATATATATGTATGTATACTCTTTTAATGCCGTCAGTGCGGATGACTGGTAAGTGTACCTACATACCATGGGCGTTTATATATATATATATATATATATGTATACATATACATATATATAAATATGAGCCCTAGCAACCGTAGTTACGAACTTCAAGTAGAAAATAGTGACACTTGAAATTATCAAATTCCGTGAACCAAATATTTACACAGACACATATTAATTTGATATATCTGGGCCCAGAATTCTACTCTATTCTTTCACCAACTTATAATATTTCTACCGTTTAAAGAATTTTTTGTCTGACTAGTGTAAATTTCACTATCTCACAATATATATATATATATGTGTGTGTGTGTATATATATATATATATATATATATATATATATGTGTGTGTGTGTGTGTGTGTGTGTAT
>NW_014029828.1:0-905 GCF_001186125.1 Sphaeroforma arctica JP610
AGCAACGTACTATAGTTACTACGGCAGTCATATGTAACACTTCACCAGACTATGATCTCATAGTAGGTATGAGTGATTTATTGTCATTAGGTATCACAATTTCAGGCATACCTACTAACATTGAACCACAGAAGGATCAGTCGGACGACAATTTGTTGAAACCGATATATAACCCTTCGAAGACTGTGAAGGAGATGATCCATCACTTCACATAAAAACTCAAGGACTTGATTTTCGAGAACGACAAGGTTCAAATCACTGACTGTGCTAAGTTCAAATTCAATAACGGATACGTTAGTCTATACCTGACGAGAGTAGATTTCTCGAAGCTGAAGTGTCCTACACGTAACTATATTGCATGGCGTCATGAACAGGTCGTACGAGAACAGGTTAAAGCATGGTTAGATGACGGAGTGATCGCAGTCAACTACGAGCCGACTCCCGTCAACATAGCGCTTTTAGCCGTCGACCAATTCAACTCTGACGGGACGATGAAGAAAGTTCGGGTGTGTTTGGATATGAGCCCAATTAACGCTTTGATACCGACACACAATTTTCACTTGCCAAGGATAAACGAACTACTCAGGCGCATGAAGGGATTTAAGATATTCTCCACTATCGACCTGAAGCAGGGCTACCACCAGATGAAGATCTACAAACCACACCGGAAGTATTTCACCTTTACCTGGGAGGGTCAGCAATATTCGTTCAAAGGTGCCTCCTTTGGGTTACACATGTTACCTGCGTTCTTTCAACAAATTATGCGAGACCTGTTTAGGAACATGGACAATGTGCAAGTATACATTTATGACATTGTGGTATTCACCAAAACCAAAGAGGAGCACGAAAGGGTTGTGCGAGAGGTTCTAGACAGACTCAACAAGCACAACTTTAAGGTCAAAAGT
>NW_014029827.1:0-904 GCF_001186125.1 Sphaeroforma arctica JP610
TGCATCTAAATGCGTCGTAATTCACCCAAGGGCTATTCACATCCGCACCAAATGATTCCGACGTTGACAATTATAAGATTAAGGAGAAAGTCTCAGCTGCATCCAAATGCTTCGTAATTAATCCAAGCGCTATTCAAATCCGCACCAAATGATTCCAACGTAGACAATTATAAATTTATGGAGAAAGTCTTAGATGCATCCAAATGCGTCGTAATTAATCCAAGGGCTATTCACATTCGCACCAAATAATTCCGACGTCGACAATTATAAGTCCAAGGAGAAATTCTCAGCTGTATCCAAATGCGTCGTGATGTATCCAAGGGCTACTCACATCCGCACCAAATGATTCCGACGTCTACAACTATAAGTTTAAGGAGAAAGTCTCAGATGCATCCAAATGCGTCGTAATGTATCCAAGGGCTACTCACATCCGCACCAAATGATTCCGACGTCTACAACTATAAGTTTAAGGAGAAAGTCTCAGATGCATCCAAATACGTCGTAATGTATCCAAGGACTATTCACATCCGCACCAAATGATTCCGACGTCGACAATTATAAGGCCAAGGAGAAGGTCTCAGCTGCATCCAAATGCGTCGTAATTAATCCAAGGCCTGTTCAAATGCGCACCAAATGATTCCGACGTCGACATTTATAAGTTTAAGGAGAAAGTCTCAGATGCATCCAAATGCGTCGTAATGTATCCAAGGACTATTCACATCCGCACCAAATGATTCCGACGTCGACATTATAAGTCAGGGAGAATGTCTCAGCTGCATCCAATGCGTAGTAAATTAATCCAAGGGCTATTCACATCCGCACCAAATGATTCCGACGTTGACAATTATAAGTTTCAGGAGAAGGCTCAGCTGCATCCCAATGCGTCGTAATTATTCCAGGGCTA
>NW_014029826.1:0-904 GCF_001186125.1 Sphaeroforma arctica JP610
ATATATATAGATAATATATATAAATATATATATATTCTATGTATGTCAACTATACCTGATCTTTTGGATGTGCAGAGTAGCCAGTTGCAGATTGCGTCTGTCGGACATCGACTGCTGCGTTAGGATGCCCAGTGGTTGTAGTTTGTGGTGTGCTGTGTTCACTGGTGCGTGGCATCTGGTGCGTAGCGTTGAGTGCCACGCGCTCCGTTTGTGTACAAATGGGTGAGTCTGCTTGCGTATGCGCAGGTAAGACTGTATGATCCTGTGTATACATTTGTGCGACTGCCTTCGTTTGCGGCACTGTTTGTTCTGCTAATTGTGCCTGTTTCTGTGATAGGGTGGGTGCTGGCGTTTGTGCTTGCGTGCTAGATACTTTTTTCTGCACAGTTGATGTCTGGATACCTGTACTTGCTTGTGTCTGATTTCGGTTGCTTGCCTGTGCCGCTTGCGCCTCAGTGTATGGCCGTGTGTGTGGTGGTGGTGCGGATGTGAGTGTTTTCGGAATCGAAAGCACCCTCTTTACCTTAAGCGAGTGTGCGTGTGCTTGAGCTTGTAGTTGAGCCTGAGCTTGTGCATGCGATTGTGCTTGTATCTGTGCTTGTATCTGCGCCTGTATCTTAGCATGTACCTGTGCCTGTGCCTGTGCCTGTGCCTGTGCCTGTGCTTGTGCCTGTGCCTGTGCTTGTGCCTGTGCCTGTGCTTGTGCCCGTGCCTGTGCCTGTGCCTGTGCTTGTTCCTGTGCCTGAGCTTGTGCCTGTGCCTGAGCTTGAGCTTGGGCCTGCGCTTCTGCTCGTGCCCGTGCATGTGCCTGCGCCTGTGCCTGTGCCTGTGCCTGTGCCTGTGCCTGTGCCTGTGTCTGTGCCTGTGCCTGTGCCTGTGCCTGTCGCCTGTGCCTGTGCCTGTG
>NW_014029825.1:0-904 GCF_001186125.1 Sphaeroforma arctica JP610
CATATATGTATATACAAACTGATTTTGAAATGTATATATAAATTAAATGTATATGTATATATATATATATATATATATGTATGTATGTATGTATATGCATATATATATATATATATACGTGTGTGTATGAGTGTGTGTATACATGCATCATATATTTCTATATACACGTATTATACGTATATATATATAAATATGTGTGTGTGTGTGAGTATGTGCTTGTTTTTATATTTGCATACATATGTATCTTGTATATATAGTGCTTGTGTGTGCGTATCCGTGTGTGTGTTTGGACGTTTGCATGTATTTGTGGATGTACTTCTGTATGTATGTATATATGTATGCATGCATATACGTATGTATGCATGAATCTATGTATGTATGTATGAAAGGGTGCGTATTTGTATGCATGTATGCATTTATGTATGTATGTATATATGTATGTACGGGTGTATACGTATGTATGTATGTGTATATATTTATGTATATATATATATATATGTGTGTGTGCGTGTGGGATTATGTGTGGATGTGTGTTGGATTTTTATATGTCACGGTATGTGTTTGTGTGTATACGTGCGTTTGTATGTGTATATTTGTGTTTTGTATGTATACTTTCGTTTGTATTCGTTCGTGTGTTTGTATATATATATATGTATGTATGTATGCATGTATATATATACGTATGTATATATATTTACACACACACATATATATATATATGTTTGTGTGTGTATTCATCTATTTATACATTCTTATATACTCACATACATATGTATATGCACGTGTATATGTATATACATCTATATATATATATATATATGTATATTTATACATATATATATATACATATAAATATATATATGTGTGTGTGCATATTTATATTATTTATATGTATGTATGTAGG
>NW_014029823.1:0-904 GCF_001186125.1 Sphaeroforma arctica JP610
GACTCGAAACAGCGATTGAAGCTGTCGTGTCTGGCTGTGTCTCGGTTTGAGGTTAGCGGTTTACCCATAACCAGTTGGTAGTAGTATTGGCGCCGGGCCATTGCCGCGATCTCTTTGTTGGACCAACGTTTTGTTGAATTCTTCCTGATGTCGTCACAGCGTTGGCGGAGGGCTACATGGTCGGGTGTACGTCCGCCCGTGGTTTTGTGTACAGTTTTCAGGTGAGCATAGATACTGTACGGGAAGCGCAGCGATGGTTTATCGTGGGCCCAGGCGGGCTGCGTCAGAGGGTTAAGTGGATTTGTGCTGGCCATTGAGTCGAGTTGTATTCCCAGGTAACCTCCGAGGTATTCCGCGAATGGTCGCGCGGGGAGCAGGCCGCAAAAGTTAAGTAAGTTTGTTTGATGCTTGGGAAACCGAGGGTAATTAGTGCCCGTGCTAATGGCTGCTGCTTGGATGAGTGCTGAGTTAAAGCGCTCGAATACGGGGGTGTCGCCAGCTGAAGCCATGGAAGCCATAAGCGCGGAAAGAGGCAATACCCAGTGACAATGCTGCAACCAGGGATTTCATATGTCTAGCGAGGTTGATTCCTGGTACTCCGTGAGAGAGTGGGAACCCCAGGTATTTGGAGTGTTTCGGTTCGGCATGTGTGGGCGCCAGTTTCAGGGGGAGGTAACGTGTGTTCCAGGGTGCGTCTGCAAGCGTCGGCGTGATAAGCTCACCATTTATACGGAGGGTTGGCGCCGCGTGTCGCAAGTCGGTAGATCGTACTCGGGGTTTAATGACACCCTGTTCGAGGCCTGATTTGCGTCCCCACGCATCAATGTCATCTAAGAAAGGCTGGAGCAAAACCAATCGAGGGGCTTGGATCCGTGTGTCATCGACAAATAAATAAGAGCGGAGG
>NW_014029822.1:0-904 GCF_001186125.1 Sphaeroforma arctica JP610
AACGGGGAACCCCCCCCCGACCCCCCACCCCCCCTTTACTGGGAGATAAATGTGTAACCCGCAGGAAACCAAAAGATCGAGAGAGAGAGGAGTAGGATTAGCATAGGCCAACCGTGCTGTACCGAAGGGGGAAGGTGTTTAAAAGGATCAGGCCTCCTCAGGTACAGCATAGAGTAGAGATATCTGGAGAGTAGTTTAAATGATAGAATGATATCTCTATAGGGAGGTGTCTTACTGGTAGTAGGGGTAATAAGTTACATGTGTATGGAAGGATTATCGATACTTATACTTAGTTCTGTGTAGTAGGTTATTAGAGGGGGGTTCAAATCCACTACACATTACTCAATTCATACTCTACCTAAGATTAGGTGGCACTCCATTCCTCGCCAGTGAGGTGGCCTGACCCTCGGGTAGCCGACTGTACTCCCGTATACTTATTAGTTCATACACCTGACACTCATTAATACTTTTCCAAGCGTACCAATAGCACATAGATTATTACCCATTCTCTTTACACAAGTATATCCGCGTAGCGGCCGCTAGTCGTGGAGGAGGGTCTCCTCCGACACGCCTGCTCTCGAAAGGGCTGAGAGAGAGTCCTCGAGTAGTCTTCTAGTCTTCCATATCACTGACTCCTGTCTCATCTTCTGATTACCTTTTGTCTTAGTTCTAGTTTAGTCATTTATTAGGCATTGGTGTAGAATACGGCCTCCGGTCAGTCTAAAATATCAAGATCAATTGAGATAATACATTGGTTTTTATTTGTATTTTAAATAATTTAATACAAGCTCTTTTTCCAATATTTCCAAAGTGTACTAAATTCACTTTGATGGCTCCAATAGCCTGAGTATTTGGTATGGCTCATCTACTTGGACCTATTTGAGACATTAGTAGATGTAGGATA
>NW_014029821.1:0-904 GCF_001186125.1 Sphaeroforma arctica JP610
TATATAAATGATAGATTCATATTTGGATTGTGTAGTGACAAAAATACTATAGAATAGTACAAGTCCGTTGCTTATACTTGTAGATTCTAGTAGTATGCGCTGCGCAACGTATACGCCTATAATGTATATATACATATATAAATATATATATATATATATTGATTCTTGGACTTAGTATTAGATATGTGCACATGCATGAAAACCGATATATATATATATATATGTATATACGTATATGTGTTATATATACATCAAGACGTGTGTTTCATTTATGAACATTTAGAGAATGAGTACTTATATATATTTACTTCAAAATATATATAGATGTTTGTAGATTGCGTTTATTTAAGATCTAAATTATGTATGCTTTCTCTGATCATATAACTATATACTTGTATTTGTGTACATGTTTTGTTTTTATACTGTTTCATATCTCTTTTCTATAATGGTAATCATGTGGATGTCTATACGGAACGTGTCGAGTGACTCTGTAAGTCATGTAAAAGTGTATGTTTTGTTTTGAACTTTGTTCTCGAGCTGCTTTTAAATTTATTTAGATTTTTAAAGATTATGTATTTTTTGTATATTTAGTTATGTATATTTTAGCTGGTTATATACCTATATACTTGTATGTAATATATATGTATTTGTACTATCGCACATGTCGTTTTTATACTGGTAAACATGTGAATGTATATACAAAGCGTGTCGAGTGACTGCGTACGTCTTTAATATCATATCCATTAGTGTGGGTTTAGTTCCTTATGTATGTTTGAATATACTGCCATGTGGTATAGATCGGTATAAATGGATAAGTATATCCATCTCATATATATATATATATATATATATATATAACAACAAACAATAACATATTTATACTGTATTATACGTAAACATATAC
>NW_014029820.1:0-904 GCF_001186125.1 Sphaeroforma arctica JP610
TCCCGCCAATACTCCACAAATCCAATAAGTCTTTTTCTTTTAGAAAAGTTAAAACAAGAAAAAGACTTATTGGATTTTGGAGACCGTAGTAGTTGAGAGACTATAAAATTTAGTTTATAATATCCTACATCTACTATCGTCTCAAATAGATCCAAGTAGATGAGTCATACCAAATACTCAGGCTATTGGGGCCATCAAAGTGAATTTTGAACACTTTGGAAATATTGGAAGAAAAAAAAGCTTGTATTAAATTATTTTAAATACAAATAAAAACCAATGTGTTATCTCATTTGATTTTGATATTCTAGACTGACCGGAGACCGTATTTCTACATAGCCCCCAGTAGTGAAGATACGATCTAGTTTGTAAAGCGAAAACCAAAATAAAACGGTTTCGGTCATGGCTTATCGAGTAAGTAAAAGCCTATATGTACGAGTTCAAGACTCATGTTGTACTCTATGTCGTTTAGTATTTGGTCCAGTAACCTTTTCCGATGTAGGCGCCTTTCGTTTATTACTTGGTAAGGTAATAGCCAAAGGTTGTTTTTCATTAGTAAGTAAGCTCGAAGAATTTTCTGCTCTGTTGGTAAGCAGATCAGAAAATTTAGTCACATATAAAGTAGGTGGCAAATAGGGAATTTCAGATACATCCGGGTTTGTAGTCACCTGAGGAAACCCTTTCCGTTTATCTCGTGTGTTCTTATGTAAGCGCTTATTCCATTTCTTATTAAAAATAAGAAAGAAGTCGCGAGATTCACGAAACGCATCGGAGGTTAGCCAAGCTGCTGCCCCATCCAAGTGTAACCGTCTTCGGATGCTTTGTCAATTATATCTTTGACCTGGGACTCCATAACTGGGACATCAGAATCAAATGAGCGAGCGAATGAGAATTCGGAGTTAGGGAT
>NW_014029819.1:0-904 GCF_001186125.1 Sphaeroforma arctica JP610
GTCATATTCATCGCACGCACCTTCTCTTTGGGCCGATCTAAGAGAGCTGATTCACCCACGGTCGTTGCTGAACTGGAGGGCAATCCCATGCTCTGGGTGTTCTCCATGAACTGAGAGGTTGTTTCGGATGTGTCCGTTAAACCCATTTTAGAGCCTGCACGAGTGAAACAACGACATGCAATGGGAAAGGTTAGTACACGCGGAAAACCAGGTTGAATCTGAAGATGACTAACAACCTGGCGTACCAGCTACTGTGCGTCAATATTTCTGACAACGTATTATGAAGCAGATAAATGAGAGAGTAAGCAATTCAAGTGTGTGATGAACCCAATCTAAGTCTTATTTCAAATCGTGTTGAAGTCTCTGTGCTCTCGCACGTATACAAATACACGTACAATGCGGGCAATCCTGCATATTCGATTATTGGGAAAACAATTCACAGCCGGACGGAGTGGATCCGTGAGATGGGTGGAGGTGCCAAAACGTTTCCCAAGTAAAACTAAAAGTGATTGCACACTAGATACTTTACTTGAACAATATGAAAAAATTGCTTTCGGTCGATTTATATTTACGCATATACGTACAAGTGCAATAACTTTCTTGATAATACTAAAAATGAATACACAGATGCGCAGGTATTCCCACATCCCGTTCAATTAATTATGTACTCTACTGAAATCGACACGTCTGTACCGATGCACTGCGACAACACCTCGAGTACATATACAGAAATACGACAAAAACGAACACACACAACACACACAAACATATATATATATATATATATATATAGTAAATATATAAATTTAAATGTGTATCAATATATATACAAGTATATATAAATATAAATATAAATATATACATTCATATACATACACACAAACACACACACACACACACACAT
>NW_014029818.1:0-904 GCF_001186125.1 Sphaeroforma arctica JP610
TATCATTCAACAACACGCAGCTGCTACCACCCACCAATGGGTCTAAACCACAAGCATGCAAAATCCGGTACAAATTCTTACTTTAGTACAGGTGCTGGTTTGCCCTCGAGTTTCTCATAGTCTGTGTAGGTTATCTGCTCATCGGCGTCATCGTAGTACACCACCCGCACACTCATATCTCGAGGATAGATGACCATGTTTCTATAGCCTCCCGGCAAGGAGTTCTTCCTGTATGGAGCCAGGGTTTTATTGTTTGGAAGGGTGTGTGAGTCATACTCCTACGTAGAAACCATCGAGCGGACAGAAAAGACATGACTCAACCATATCGAAATTGAAGTGCGGTGCTAAGTGTACACTTCGAAATATCGGATATACACCCGTCTACATATATGGATAGATCGAACTAGTATGTAGACAAACTTTATCGAGTTACCAATCGATTGCGAGCATAAGATTAAACGGTTGAAGTAGTTCCCGCGAGCCATAATAAAGCGATACAGGATGGTCCATGTAATTGCGTCCTAGCAATACCTGCACATACACACACAGCCAGCACAAACACGTACACACCTGCACTACCAACACACACATATATATCCCTGATACACGCCACAAATCTAGACATATATATATATATATATATATATATATAACCACACAAACACACACAACTACTATCAAAAGAGAATATCCTATACATACTGGTTCTTCATCGCAGGGTTAAGTGCGCCTGTTTCGGCCATGCCCGTCTCCTTCAATAGCGTCTGCATATACTCGCCCACTTCGTTCGTGGGGTAGAACAACGGCATAGGCCAGGCATAGGCAATACCACCTGGTCCATTGCTGAAACTTGGTCGCAAGCCACATTCTTCTGCGGTCAACAGGGTGTACTCGTGCCTACATG
>NW_014029816.1:0-904 GCF_001186125.1 Sphaeroforma arctica JP610
AATGCGTGTATATATTCAATACCTTAGTTCAACTGGAGGGCCTAGATTCGCATAGAGCTGTAGACGGAACTGATACTCGTCGAACGATGCAATCTCGTCATTTACCACAAAGGCCACAGCCTGCGCTGTGCACGTAGTCCCACTGTAGTCCTCTTCGCACTTGCTGCACACAATATTATTGAACTCGCTGCATGTCGACACCTGTTCAGGATAGAGATACCAGTTGTACTGAGGAATCGCATATGTCTTGTATGGGCACTGGTGTATGGTGTTGCTATGGAGTGCAACACACTCTCACTAACTGGCTCCAATGCCACTCGTCTGCATACAAACAACATATTTAAAGTTGCTACGCGTAAAAGGGTATCTGCTGAGAGTAAATAGAGTTGACGTCAGTATTGAGTGTATGATGTTAAAAGGCGGTTTTCAGCATGATGGTGAGGTGTGTGGCACTATTCTAATCAGGCTGAGTGCACACGAAGTCAGAACTCGATACACGTGATTCCTCTGTGGTAAACGAGAGACTCGGTGATGAGTGTGTATATGGCCGGGTTTTTGCTATAAGTATGTGTCTAGTACTTTCATTGTATTCATCACTCACTCCATACTACATATACACATACCTGCGCTAAACTATACTCCGAAGAGGTGCGTCGCCTGTAAACCACTTCAGAAATAGCCGTATAGCGAGTATCGCAGTATACTGACTACCTACAAACTGGTATGTACCTACAAGACGCTTTGTTAGGAACGTACATGAACACAAACAACAGGCATGCATCCACACTATTCTCAAAAAACTACACACACACACACACACACACACACACACAACACACACACACACACTCACTCACACACCACACTCACACACACACACACACACACACACACACACACGACG
>NW_014029815.1:0-903 GCF_001186125.1 Sphaeroforma arctica JP610
AAATATATAAATATATAAATATATAAATATATAAATATATAAATATATAAATATATAAATATGTAAAATATATAAACATATAAATATATAAATAAATAGATATATATATATATATAAATATATAAATATATAAATATATAAAATATATAAATATATAGATATATAAATATATAGATATATAAATATATAAATATATAAATATATAAATATATAAGTATATACATATATAAATATTTAAATATATAAATATATAAATATATTAATATATAAATATATACAAATATAAATATATAAATATATAAATATATAAATATGTAAATAAATAACTATATAAATATATAACTATATAACTATATAAATATATAAATATATAAATATATATATATATATATATATAAATATATAAATATTTAAATATATAAATACATAAATATATAAATATATATATATATAAATATATAAACATATAAATATATAAATATATAAATATATAAATATATAAATATATACATATATACATATATACATATATAAATATATAAATATATAAATATATAAGTATATACATATATAAATATATATATAAATAAATATATAAATATATAAATATATAAATATGTAAATATATAAATATATAAATATATATATATATAAATATATAAATATATAGTTATATAGTTATATAGTTATATAAATATATAAATATATAAATATATAAATATATAAATATATAAATATTTTAAAATATAAAAATATAAATATTCAAGTATATAAGTATATAAGCATATAAAATTATAAATCTATATATCTATAAATATATAAATATAAATATATTTAAATATATGAATACATATATATATAAATATATAAATATATATAGATATATATATATATAAATATATA
>NW_014029814.1:0-903 GCF_001186125.1 Sphaeroforma arctica JP610
GACAAACAGTACTAAGAAAAATACAATAACCACAGGCAGTGGCAAGAATGAGGCAATAATTCTAAGAATTAGACAATAGCCATAGGCAGTGATAAGAATGAGACAAACATTACTAAGAAAAATACAATAACTACAGGCAGTGGTAAGAATAAGACAAAAATTAATAAGGATAAGACAATAACTACAAGTGGTAAGATTAAGACAAACATTACTAAGGATAAGCCAATAACTATAGGCAGTGGTAAGAATAAGACAAAAATTATTAAGAATAAGACAGTAACTACAAGTGGTAAGAATAAGACAATAATTAAAGAATATAAGACAATAGCTACAGGCAGTGGTAAGAATAAGACAATAATTACAGTCAGTGGTAAGAATGAGACAATAATTACTAAGAATAATATAATAACCACAAGCAGTGGCAAGAATGAGGGAATAATTACTAAGAATAAGACAATAAATACAGGCAGTGGTAAGAATGAGACAATAATTACTAATAATAAGACAATAACTACAGGCAGTGGTAAGAATAAGACAAAAATTACTAAGAATAAGACAATAACTACAGGCAGTGGTCAGCATGAGGGAATAATTACTAAGAATTAGACAATAACTACAGGCAGTGATAAGATTGAGACAATAATTACTAAGAATAATACAATAACCACAGGCAGTGGTAAGAATAAGACAATAATTTCTAAGGATAAGTCAATAACTACAGGCAGTGGTAAGAATAAGACAAAAATTACTAAGAACAAGACAATAACTACAGGCAGTGGTAAGAATACGACAATAATTACTAAGAATAAGACATTAACTACAGGCAGTGGCAAGAATGAGGCAATAACTACTAAGAATAAGACAATAACTACAGGCAGTGGTAAGGATGAGACAATAATTTCT
>NW_014029813.1:0-903 GCF_001186125.1 Sphaeroforma arctica JP610
TCACCATGTATTTACCAAAAACCAAGAATGAAGTACTAAACCGCCTGTAATAAATCGTTGACTTGCCAATTAACCCGAAACAGAAGAACAAAGATATCAAACGCAAAGCAATGGGGGGTACCCCGAGATCTCCTCTGACGTTTGAGGCCATCGCAAGTATCGACAAAGCGTCTAATTTATCTCATAAGGGGCGTGTCGAAGGCTCATTCACACAGTCTGTAGATAAGGTGTGTATTTTTCATGATCCTATATATATTATATAAGTTTTTAGAAAGCGGTGCAGAGCTCGGTGTGCTCGAGTGCAACAAATGTGTTCTCATATGTAGGTTAAATTATATAAAAACCGGTTCACTCAGAGTGTCTGCTGAGGGTAGCGTTTGTAGGGTACAATGCGCTAAAAAAAAATTGGTCACTGTATGTACATTACGTATGCAGTTATTAGAAGCACCACATGAGTTTTATCGAGTAAGTCAAACATAATTCAAGTTATCTGTTTACAATTATGTATTGGAGAATTTCATACTTTCAGTCTCAACAAGTATTGAATGTCAGTTCACTTGCGTAGTTTGCGTAGTTTTTGCCAAGTTTATGGTGACCTGTATGATAGCTATAATAAATCAAACATACATACTATCCATACCAAATAGTAAGTTATGATATTTGACCAATACAGAAGGCAAACTCGTCCAAGATGTTGTCAAGCAAGCGGTCGAGTATCAGCACATCGAAGTCAAAGTCTGAGATGCGATTCAAAACGCAAGAATTCTGCGCGAATCAACAGGTCAGTTGGCACCTATATATATATATATATATATATATATATAATATATATATATATATACTATAGTATATATATATATATATATATATATATATATATATAGTATATATATATATATATAT
>NW_014029812.1:0-903 GCF_001186125.1 Sphaeroforma arctica JP610
TATATATATATGTGTGTGTGTGTGTGCGTGTCTGTGCGTGTATATGTGTATGTGTGCGTGTGTGTGTGTGTGTGTTTGTTTGTATGTGTGTGTGTGTGTGTTTGTGTGTGTCTGCGTTGGTTTATGCGTGTGTGTGTGTGTCTATGTATGTATGTGTGTGTGTGTGTTTAAATCTGCCTGTGTGTCTATATATATACATATATATATATATATATATATGTATGTATGTGTGTGTGTGTGTGTGTAGGCGTCTTTGTACGTGTGTGTTTACGGATATACAATCGAGTAGAAATACACACATTTAATATGCTTACACTCGCCAACAGCTAATCTATGCAGCGCAACATACCTATCCTTCTGCTCAAATATCTTGCTCATCAGCTTAGCACTCTCAGCATTCTGTTCCACCATATCTGCACGTTCCTTCCATCGTTCTACTTCCTGTTTCTCTCTACTAGGTTTCATATCCAGTGGTTTCATACCGAGTTTGATGCGCAATGCATTAGTCTCGTCGATACTGAGCGAGACATCCCCAGACGACTCCTCCTTACTATTTCCACGGTCACCCATGATGATATCACAGAGATTTACTTACCGTGTGTGTATGTACGCGTCTGCGAAATGTGTGTGTGTGAAAGTATGTGTGTGTGTGTGTCGTATTAGTTTTTCTATATGAGATGTAAATGTTTTCAGTTCATATAGATCCAAATGTCTAGATGTATAACTTCGAGTCCCAAAAATACACTCTCGTGTGTATTAACGCATGTTGCTGTGTTGTAGCACACCTACAGCTTTTTGATGTGAATGGTTAGTCAATTCTGCAACGCATATATAAATATGTTGATATACACAGTTGTACCTAATAGTTTCGTGTCGTTTTTTAATTTTTTATTTTAAAAAACA
>NW_014029811.1:0-902 GCF_001186125.1 Sphaeroforma arctica JP610
AAATATATATATATCTATATATATGTATGTATGTATATATGTATGTATGAATATATATATATTTATATATATATATATATATATGTATGTATGTATGTATGTATGTATGAATAAATATATATAAATATATATATGTGTGTGTGTGTGTATGTGTATAAAAATGTAAATATATGGATATATTGATATAAATATATATGAATATAAATTTATATTTATATAAATATGCATATACAATGTACATATGCACATAAACAAACATATATTATATATATATCTATATGAGACTATTTACTATCATGTATATATATATATGTGTGTATATATATATAAACAGGTCAATAGATATATTTCAATATATACCGAAAAACATGTTTGTGAGTGAACATGAACAATTAAAATTACAAGCATGTTCACAAAACACGTACAGACCATCATACATAATTACAGACATATCCATTCACACATGCTATAGTTGCATGCACGTACTTCAACACGATATTAAACACATTAGAAGCCAAAAAAGTGAATCATCGTATCTTAATATATATATATATATATATATGAAGATAAATATATATCTAATATACTCATTTATATATACATATAAATAAATAGATGTGTGCGTACATATACATAATAAATATATATTTATATACATTTATATATACCTATACCTATACCTATACCTATACAGATACATAGATACACATATATATACAAATATATATATATATCCGTATATATCTATACATATAACTATACATCCATATATATATATATTCATAAATATATATATATTCATAAATATATATATATTTATATTATATATATATATATATATATATATATTTATATATATACATATATATATATGTATATATATATATATATATATGCATATA
>NW_014029808.1:0-902 GCF_001186125.1 Sphaeroforma arctica JP610
GTGCCTTGGTCTGTCTTTGAGAAGATAGTTCACAAGCATACCAATCCCTCTATTAGAGTACTTAGTAACACGAGCTACACCCAGCCCACTAAGCGTAACGCAGTAGAGACTAACACTGTGCGTAGTACTAAGAAACCTCGCACTACTACTGGAGGGGGTACTGGCTCTAAGGTGAAAAGAAGGTGAGAGCGCCTTGCAAGAAGTGTGGTTACAACCTCACTAAACGTAATGGCAAGTGGAATGGTAGACACGACCCTGTTAAGTGTGCACCAGGCAAGCCAGATTTTGGACACTATATGAAAGCGTGTGCTACTTGCAAGGGTACTAACGGTTGGCACAAAGAAGATTACAAGGACTTACCGGACGTCCAAGTTAAGCACTGACAGTACCATATGTGTGCATTAGAGCAAGATTATGAGAAAATGTTCAATAAAACCCATACCAAAGGAGATGAACGTATATTTCAAACAGTTTTCGTAAATGGAGAAAAAGTTATGTCACTATTTGATCCAGGGGCTGAAGTCTCTGCTATCTCACGCCGAGTAGCCTACGCTACAGATATGGCTGTCCATAACGAAACAACTGATTTAATCTTGGGAAATGGCAAAGTTACTACTTGCGAACAAGCCATTGACTATGCACACATAATGTTGTCAGATAGAAGAGAAGTGAAGACTCACCTAATCGTTACTGACATGTCTCAGAAATACAATTTAATTATAGGTATGACTGATCTTCTCAGTTTAGGTATAACACTCACTGGTCTGCCTAATGGGCTAGACCCGAATAAAGATCAGTCAGATGATAATATGTTAAAGATACCTAAACCTCCGGAAGGTGAAGCAAAGGATATGATTCCGCACTTCACCGATATAATTATGGACTTATTTATACAAAACAGG
>NW_014029807.1:0-902 GCF_001186125.1 Sphaeroforma arctica JP610
GTGTGTGTGTGTGTGTGTGTGTATCTATACCGTTCTATATTGTAGCATGCATGTTTACAAATACATTAATCCGTCTTGAGAAGTGGGTCGTAGTAATCAAGCCTTAATTTTATGTTGTGCTGAGCGCCGCGAGCAAGCACAGCGAAAGATTAAAAGGCCACAATTCCGAGGTATCATGATACTGTGTACTTAACGCTACAACCGAGCAGGGGTGACGAAGAGAAGTTTATATTTAAGATCACATTTATCTCTAGGCTAATTTCCATATTTCAGAGCTAAATTGACATAACTGCTTACTTGCTATTCGTTTCACATTTCGTGCGAAAGAGATCGATTTGTTGTTCTAATTCCCGGGTCGGTGGCTGGGCTTAACCAAATCCAGACCTTGGTTTGAAGAAGTAATTTTGAATTAAACCTATTCATCCGGAGTCTCCGTCGGACTCACATCAGCCTCTATGACTTCGCATCCACCCCAATGTTTGAGGAAGATGCCTATGTGACTGGCAAGCATAGTCAGGAGTCGTTCGTCGTCTTCTGTGAACCTACCAATGCTACCGTCAGGGAGCTTGATATTGTGTCCACGATCATTGCAATAATCGAGGGGAAGACAAATTCAATGGCTAGATGTTAATAAACTTCGTTGCTGCGATCAATGAATTGCACCACATTCTCACAAAACATTAAACAACCTTCGATAGAGTATGCGTCTCGGAGCTTGGATACAATAAAAACCAGTGAGTAGGTGAGTATACATACATTCATACAAACATACATCTAAACATATATACATATATAAATATATACGTGCGTATATATATATCTATACACCCAAACATACATCCAAACACACATACATACATACATACATATGTATATGTATATGTATATGTATATGTATATGT
>NW_014029806.1:0-902 GCF_001186125.1 Sphaeroforma arctica JP610
ATATATATATATATATATATATATAAATATAATATATATATATATATATATATATAGATAGTCGCTAGCATCTAAATATATGCCCCAAAACCGATAAGAATTACACTGCTGCTGACACAGTGGACGTGCTAAGAAAAGCAACGCTATCTAACTGCACACACATATACAACCATTGAATAGGTCCAGAAAAGGACAACTTGTGAAACATCACACACAGTGAACACACAGGCATACACTCCTACTACTACCCATGGGATATTCGAAAATAAGTATAGGGAATGCACACCACACACAAGTCACAACACAGACATACACTGAGAGCAATGGGATGAGTGTGTGAGAGTCTGCGCGGCTCAGGTGATGGGGTGGCCCGGAGGTTGAGTTGGGCTGTGGTAATACTGTACAGAAGAACGAAGGTTGAGATTAGACAAGTGAACTATTGAGATCAATCAATGGGACCTTATATTCAGAGATATATCTTATAGATAAACATACGCATGTATATCTATTTATATAGGAATACGCACACGCCCTGGTACACACACATTCACATTTATATTCATATTAACACGCACACACGCACACACACTCACACATATACATATATATATATATACCTACACCTACATTTACATTCACATTTACACGCACAAACACACACACACACACATATATAATATACTTACACACACAAACACACAAAAAAACAAACAAACAAACAAATACACACACATACACATATATACATATACATACATATATATATATATATATAGATTATATATATATATATATATATATGTACATAATAAATATATATATATATACATACACAAACACACGCACAGACACAGACACACAGACACACAGACGCACACATATATATAGATATATATATAGAT
>NW_014029805.1:0-902 GCF_001186125.1 Sphaeroforma arctica JP610
GAGAGAGAGAGAGAGAGAGAAAGAGAGGCCCGCAAGGGCGCAGAGACTTGGTGATAAACTACCGCACCGGCCACCACTACCAGGCAGCAAGTTCTTTTTAACAAAAAGAGCAATTGTAATATTGTACCGAACTGTCATTAAAATGTAGATTTTTGTTAGACATCGGCCCCGCATCGCGTTTCTAAGCATTTTTGTTCACTTTATATACTTTCAGGTGCCTTGAACACGCACATATCCTGGCAGCTTCGCTACTTACATCCATAGTTTGTTTGATAGAAATAGTGTCGGAAAAGTGGCCCACTATGGACGGACAGAACAAAGCAGTCATCAAAAGCGTTGATATGCTGGAAGATCTCCAGGTTGTTATTCGTGAGTGTGCATACTTTTCTATTTGAACAGATTGCCTAAGCACTGCTTGTTGTTTGATGTTTGCCGGTTGAAATGTCAGTGTGCGTTTCTATCATCCAGACTGTCCCATCTGCTATGATCTATAGTATTTTTAAGTGTATGTGTGTTCAGCTTCTTTGGATATATGATTAATGTATGCATGCAGAATTGAAATTGAGCTACACGCCAATCGCTAGTAGATATTACTTGTAAGTTCTCACACAATTCGTTGTCACATACAATTGATAGTATATAAGCTAATTTCTTCGTTTCTGTCCTTGATGTATGTCGTACATGTACGTACTCATAAAAAAAGATATGATCACATGCACACACACACACAAGCACACACACACACACACACACGTGAATACATACATACATACATACATACATTTGTGTGCACTTGTACACACATACATATATAATACATACATACATACATACATACATACATACATACATACAAGCAAACATACATACATACATACATGCAAACATACATACATGCATAT
>NW_014029804.1:0-902 GCF_001186125.1 Sphaeroforma arctica JP610
ATAAATGTGCGTATTTGTATGTGCAACCATATATAAATTGCAAGTGCGATACTTGTAGTGGCTCCGTATCCGATGAACGCATGCGAGAATGACTGTCAAAGCCTATGGAGACCCATAATCATGTATATACCTGATCTGAGCCACATGACGCTAAAGAGATTTGCTACGGTATCTAATGGTTGCCTCGGTCGCGATATCCCGTACGTTTATATGCAAACTGTTTATTTATTTCCTTGGTTGGGCTTATCGATATTCAATCTTCTCCAGATTGCACGTGCAGGTGTGTTAGTCATACATATATACAAAATAGTGATGACAGACGGTAGGGTTGTGTAACCTGAAAACCCTAAAATTGGTTATCTATGAACCCAATGATAATTTTTAGATTTCTTTTCTGCCAAACTTTATGATCGTTCTATTTTCAGAAATTTTTCAATTTTTTCGTAGGTGATGCCGTGAAGACCGTAAAGCCGAAGTCCCAATATTTCTATCATTGGAACACTGCTGAAGTGCATTAGTAAAGTATCTCTAGTGGTATCCTCACAGTCATATGCACGCACATACCTGAAGTAGTTACCCCAGTGGAACGGCGGTTAAGTTACGCAACAATGTCATCCGCAAATGATGACTGGGAGAGGGAGCCGTTGATAGAGGTCTCAACGTCACTCACTCGTCCAGCACACCCTGTAAGTGTTCCCATTTTACAAGCTTACAATGAATATAGTGCGAGTTTGCTCAAGTGTCTGTTCATGTGTTAAGGATAGACATATACATGAACAATAATAAAATATATAAAAATTCGGTTTAAAGGACTAAAATCGAAACAAATTTTAGATCATGGGATGACGACATGTGTGAATGTCGGATTTGCAACCATCTATAACATGAATTTGTAATTTAAT
>NW_014029803.1:0-901 GCF_001186125.1 Sphaeroforma arctica JP610
ATGTATGTATATACAGTTGTGATTATATATATAAATTCTGAACGCATGAACACGTACACACCATGCTTTAGGAGGGTTCTCCCAGGGAGGAGCCATCAGTCTCTACGCTGGGTTGACGTATGATAAACCTCTGGCTGCCATCTGTTGCCTCAGTACATGGCTACCGCTCAATGCCGAGTTCCCGACTGGGCTTAAGGAGGCCAATAAAAAGACCCCCATTTTCCAAGCTCACGGTAAGGCTACGGATGAGGCTGTATGACCACAGGGTGTAGGTACCTATTGCTCTGTGTATATTAGCATCTATTTCGCTGTGTATTCGTACCAAGTGATAGCAATTAATCGGTCAACGCATTTATCTACTGTACGGATGATTAGCATTTAGCCGCAAACTGGTCTCTGCTAGAAACACGCCCAACGAAAGCACCCAAAAACAAATATAACCCCAACACGTCCTGTCCGAATTACTTACATAATAAAATACACCCCCTGGCCCTCGCCTCAAATTCCCGGTGCAGGGGACTCGGACCAAGTGGTGTCCTTCAGCTGGGGCAAAGACACACACACGAAGCTCGACGAGTGGGGGTACAACAGCATGTGGCAAGTCTACCCGGGAATGGGCCACACGACCTGTCCACAGGTGTGTGTGTTGTTGTTTTTTATAAGTTGCACTCGTCCTGTCCACAGGTGTGTGTGGTGTTTGTTTGTATTAGTTGCACTCGTCCTGTCCACAGGTGTGTGTGTTATTCGTTTATATTTTTACACTCGTCCTGTCCACAGGTGTGTGTGTTGTGTGTGTGTGTTATTTGTTAGTATTAGTTGCACTCGTCCTGTCCACAGGAGTGTGTGTTGTGTGTGTGTGTTATTTGTTTGTATTTGTTGCACTCGACCTGTCCACAGGTGT
>NW_014029802.1:0-901 GCF_001186125.1 Sphaeroforma arctica JP610
ATGTTTATATATATATATGGCACCAGCGATTGTCACAGGACAGTTCAAACCCTCGGTAGTAGGTCAGGTGCACAAACGAAGACAAGATCATGTCACACATACATACATATATACATAGGTACATAGATAGATACTTACATATACACATTCATACATACATGCATGCATGCATACATACATATACATAAATATATACATACATACATACATTCATTCATACATACATATATACATACATACATACATACACGTATACGTGGTCAAGTGTACTAAACACGCCCTCGGAACAAGTAACACACCTTGAAGAAGACGTCCATCTCGTTCTTGAGGTGGGTCTTGAAGGACGCCAACAGACTCAAGAAAATAGCCAAGGACAACTCAAACACTTTGGGATTGGATGAAACGCCATTGCTAAGGATGGACGCGCACAGCTGTTGCTTGACAACGGCGATATACTGCGGATGCGTGCGGAAACTCTCACCTGCAAGCAGTAGTGGAGAAATAAAGAGGACCAACGATCCTGAGAAATGCGTCTCGTATGTATTCAGTAGATTTGCACGTTGGCACAATCAACACAACAAAGATTGACTGCGTGCGAAAAGGAACCCTCGTCAAGATGTAGATTCTACTGCACACAAACATATATGACACTGTCATACACTAGCACGCTATTGTATGATTACACTATAACATACCACTGTTCTGCAGAATCCCCAGCAGCAACTCGAGACTCAGAATCTTGGATTTGACTTCGAAGGCACGCGCCTCTACACCCACGGGCATGGGCTTGTTAGACAGCTTACAGAAGTGACGGAATACCAGATATGCATCCACTGGTATAGGGTATTAAAAGCAGGTAAAATAAAGACAGGGTTTTTGAAGCTATGTAAGAATTATTATT
>NW_014029801.1:0-901 GCF_001186125.1 Sphaeroforma arctica JP610
AGGTGACAATCTTACCGAAGCTTGTCACTGAAACAAAAGAATGCACCGCAAAATGAGCGCGTCTTTCTAGATGTACGAGTTAATGGGCATGAAATAAAAGCGTTGTTGGATCCGGGGTCGCAGATTTCATGTATATCATCGAGATTCTGTAAGATAACTGATATATCTCGTAAATCAAAACCAATTATACTAAAATTAGCTGACGAAAGGGAGATTATGTGTCGAAACATGGCCATAGATTTGAGGCTTACCCTCACTGATCAAAGGACAACAGTTACAAAGGCGGTCGTCTGTAACACTTCGCCAAACTACGATTTGATAGTAGGGATGGGGGATTTGATATCGCTAAGTATTACGGTTACCAGTTTACCGACGAACAGAGACCCACAGAAAGATCAGTCAGATGATGATTTGCTGAAGCCTGTGTACAAGCCTCCTAGGACAGTGAGGGAGATGATACCTCAATTCACGAAGAAGCTAAAGAATCTTATTTTTGAGAATAACAAGATCAAGATTACCGACTGGGCTCAGTTCAAATTCAACAATGGATACGTGGGCTTAGACTTGACAAAAGTAGACTTTTCGAAGTTGAATGTCAAACGCGAAACTACGTTGCGTGGCGTCACGAACAGGTAGTCCGATAATAGGTTAGGCATGGTCGGGGTACATAATTGCAGTCAACTACGAACCGACTCCAGTCAACCTTGCACTTTTGGCGGTAGACCAGTTTAACTCCGATGGCACGTTAAATAAGGTTCGCATGTGATTTAATATGAGCCCTATAAACGCGCTTATACCTACACACAACTTTCGCTTACCGTGAATTAATGAATTGCTGAGAAGAATGGAAATGGCGAAGATATTTTTTCAACCATCGATTGGAAGCAAGGCTACCACCAAA
>NW_014029800.1:0-901 GCF_001186125.1 Sphaeroforma arctica JP610
ACTGATCAGTTGGCACGTGCTAGATATATTACTTGCTTTGTGTATAATTGTGCAACGTGTGGATTCACCCATGCGAACGATCACAGGCGTGGGTCACATTAGACCCACAGCTGAGCCACTGTGCAATTTGCGCGCAATTTGTGGCGTGTGATTGAGTTCTGTGCCTGTTCGTGTACGTGTGCGGAGTGCCGTGTCTCTAGACTAAAACCCTAAACCCTAAACCGTAGACCATATTTCCGCTGCATAAGGCCATGTCAGTAAGTCCCTTGCATCCTCATGTCACTATGGACAACAGGCGCACTGGGAATCACATACACACACAGATGAGGGTACTCGCCACTCGCGCAAACGAGGATGTGTGGGATCGCACTAAGTAAAACCTAAAATCCTAAAACCCAAAACCCTAGACCGCAGAACCCTACAATCATAAAACCTACAATCGTACCTACACTTACTGGTGCGAACTCACTACGAATGCGGCTATGGTGTTGTGCACGGTTGCGGATGATAGTCCATCGCCCACTCTCCACCAATCAATTCAGTTTACTCCCTCGACCGCTCAGTGTTGTTATGCGTATCCGGCACTCTCTGTGTAGTCATCCCTCGTGCTAAATTTAGAATGCAAATGAGGTTCTATTTTTAGATTCAATATTTATAGATCCCGACCTACCACATGATCAAAAATCCCCAATTGATCACAATCCTACACCAATAACCCTAGATCCCCTCATTCTATGATTTTAATCCCATATGATCTCTAATCCAAACTGTACAGATCCCGACCTGAGTCTGATGTACTCATGCCACAACACCACGTGCGCTATGAGTTGCGAAGTGGGCACTTCCGACTGCTCATCCAGTGAGTCTGCGAGACACACACTCGTTGTGCGTATACATATGG
>NW_014029798.1:0-901 GCF_001186125.1 Sphaeroforma arctica JP610
CATATATATACATATATATATAGATATATATATATTGCATATGTGTGTGTGCGGTTGGTATGTTATTTCAAGAAATCCTGAAATAACAGCTTATGAGCTTGTATTGTTTTTTGCTTAGTGAGTGAGATCGATCGGTATCACTTCTCATCCTCCAAAGTATCAGCCGTATACATTGAGCGAGTATAGACTATCATGTGATTTCATCTTAATAATTTCCCCATGTCCGGTACACTCTTATTGCAGATAAACCAGAAGATGTGACTGACCGGATAGATCCGAAGGTGAGAACAGTGTGCAGTGCGTATCCATCTTGTGCGAATATATCGGTTTACACCTTTCTCTACTATCATGCGGCCAAGTTTTTATTGTGCTATGTATATAGTCATCCATGAGCGGACTGTACTGACTGGCAAGCCTCTATATCATGGGGTCGTCCAACAGGATACACAAAAAAAAGAGCTTGGGTACACAGATGGACCAGAACATCAGAGCCATCAGTGGTCATATCGACTCAGGAATCGAGTCGGTCAAGGAAACGGCCGAATCGGTAGGTAAAACTATGTACAAAGCATGCTAAAGTAGGTTGGACCTATTCTATAATGGAATAGGTTGAAGAGACTGAAGTGGAGTTGACAGATACGAGTGACATAGAATGAGTGAAATGAACAGATAGGATGATCAAGCATAGTAGAGTAGAACATTAGGTAAATAAACATATAGACGTTGTCAAACGACGATACTGATAAGTATGCCATAGTAGAAAGCTGGGGTGAAGTGGTCAGACCCGAGTGGGAGGGAAACACAGTGCCGTGTGCAAGTATAACACACGTATATATATATATATATATATATATATATATATATATATATAGTATAGTATGTATAGTATATATAGTAAGTA
>NW_014029797.1:0-901 GCF_001186125.1 Sphaeroforma arctica JP610
TAAACAAATAAAGTGTGGCAATAAGAACAAAAATATAAATGGTTTTGAAAGCCACAAGAACAATGTATCAAGAGATCCTGTATGCTGATATGCATCAATCTTACCCGGATAAGGTATGAGAGATCTCCATTGAAGGACCTACCTACGGCATAATGAAGCTAGCGGACTTAACTTGGGCTGAATTTTACTCGAGAGCGGATCAGACGTTTACCAAACGCCCTAGTTCCGTGGTGAAAGTCACTAATTCTCAGAGGAAGATCGGCGGCAATCTTACCGGGGAATCAGGCAATGGTCGAGACTCTCAGTCCACTAGTGGATGTCAAAAGGTAAAAAAAAGGGGGTGACAAGTGTGGCAATAAGAACAAAAATATAAATGGTTTTGAAAGCCACAAGAACAATGTCACCCCTAAGGGTAACCAGACCAACAGAAATGAACCGCCGGCAGGCAACCCTAAGCCCAGGCATAGGGAGGTCAAGAACTGTAGTGAGACTGATTGCAATTGACGAATTACCCAACATGATCCGAATGGCAGATGGAATGGAAGGCACGCAGAAAAGTGTAAGCACTCTATCGAGAAGTGTGCCGACTGTACAGGGACCGGAGGTTACCACGAGCATACATGCAAGGTGAAACCAAAAGTTGAAGTTAAGTGACAAACATACCGGGTCCTGTCACTAAGACAAAAGAGCGCACCTCAAGACGAGCGTGTACTCCTAGATATACGAGTTAACGGACATGAAATAGAAGCGTTGCTGGATCCGGGCTCACAAATTTCATGTATATCCTCTAGATTCTGTAAAATGACAGACGTAACTCGTAAGCCAACTATGTTGAAACTGGCTGATGAAAGAGAGCTCACTTGCAGAGAAATGGCAATCGATCTTAGGTTTACATTGACAG
>NW_014029796.1:0-901 GCF_001186125.1 Sphaeroforma arctica JP610
ATATGTATTATGATATGGATGTATCTGCTTGTACAGATGCGGGTGTATGTTGATATCTGAAGATCTGGAGTTTGAACATCATGGATGATGTTTTTTTCACCAATTGTTTGTAAGCTCCAACACACTTTCTCCCTGCATTGTAGACCTCAATCGCATCGGCGGACACATCATTCAAATTTTGGTGTAGCTTTATGGAATGTGTAATAGATTACACCATATTAACATATTTCGTTTGGCCATATCCTCAATGGACTGTTGACTCTAACTCGAATTTTTTTTACAATATTGTTGTGCTCAGTACCCCTTGATCGCCCGAAGGTGCCACCGCGACCGCCGAAGGTCCCAGAGAGGCCCACCAGTAGGCCCAATTCCAGACCCCCTCCCAGACCCTCTGCAGGACCACGTGTGCTGCCGCATGAAACGTATCCCCCAACATCTGATTCAGTCAAGCATCTGTCACAAGGGGACAAGTGCTCATCCCCGCCTGATTCAGAGAACCACCTTCCTCACTGCCCGCGGTGTGAAGAGTGTGTGGATTATAAGTGCTTTATCGAGTGTTCGCAGGATGTCACCATGTACTTCTCGCGCAAAGCGTGCCTGGTGGTGGATGAGAAAGTTCGGGACTCCTTCAACCCGGCCCACAATCCAGGTATGTGGTTGTATGTATAGTTGCACACTTATGCGATTTATGGGACTATACGTTATAATTCAAGTATGGTTAGACCGTTACTAATATAAGGTGCAATGGGTATTATTGCCTGTAGTTAGTAAATACTTTTCCATCGAGAGTTGTATGTCTGTTGTATTGATCTCATTACCACTCGACCACTTATACAACCGACAAATGCGCATGAGACATCGTTTATTGTCAGTATAGAACTACAAACCTCGACAATATATA
>NW_014029794.1:0-901 GCF_001186125.1 Sphaeroforma arctica JP610
CGACTTAAGTCGACTGATTTGTCCCTTGTACTTCTGGTTATCCCGGGGGTCTTGTCCACGTTGGGCCTGAAGTAGCTGATCGATGCGCTTTTGCTTGATCGCGATCATATTGGCAAAATATGGTACGTCAATCAGCATGGTGCTCGTCATGGGCGACTTCCATCTTAATGGAGTAATCGTCGACCGATTTATTAAGGTTGGTCACCTCGTCAGAGTGGAAATCCTCTGCGGGTTGGTGATATGCGGTGCGATCGAAGCGATTAAATTCGACATCGTTAACACGTTTACTGGAGTGTTTATTACCCCTTGTAAAGTCCATGGTCGAGGCCTTTCGGTGATCTGTTCCTTGGATAGTAGTTGGTATTATAATCTTGGGTGATCCATACCCAGTCTTAACTGGTTTCCGACGATTGTCATCCCAGTTGGGTAAAGGTGGCGGAGTATTATTACCTGCCTCTGAGTCTATAATACCCTCATGGCCGGGCGACTCATGGCCGGGCGTTAGAACAGGCGAATAATTAGCCTGGAGTTATGGTGGTAGTACCTCGTAAGGTATAGATACGCTGAGCATATCTGGGTCAACTGTCACAGGTTTGGCGCTCAGGTCCTTACGCTTTTCGGGCGTAATTGCCAGCCGACGTTCTGTCTACTTCTGCAGGGTTTCAGTAGTGCCCGGAGAAACATACATGCTCGCGTAAGTGCTGTGCGTGTTTTCCTGATCCATACATTCTATCTACATGTTCAACAGTCATGCCTTTCATATGGGCGGCTAACTGATTCTTAAGATCAGTGTTTTCAGTAGTTAACTTACTTATGCGCGTTGGCTCAGTGGTCTCGGACGTAGATTCGGGTTTGTCACTTAAGCTTGCCTCCTCTTCTGGTTCCGGTATAGGTACCTTCT
>NW_014029793.1:0-901 GCF_001186125.1 Sphaeroforma arctica JP610
ATTGTACGTCAACGGAGCCTCTATATATTGAAGTATATGGGCGTGTATGTCTATGTAGTTTGTGTGTAGTTACCCTATTGTACGATCAACGGAGCCTCTATATATTGGAGTATATGGGCGTATATGTCTATGTGGTTTGTGTGCAGTTACCCTATAGAACGTCAACAGAGTCTCTGTATATTGGAGTATATGGGCGAGTATCTCTATGTAGTTTGTGTGTAGTTACCCTATTGCACGTAAACGGAGTCCCTATATAGTGGAGTATATGGGCGTGTATGTCTATGTAGTTTGTGTGTAGTTAGTTACCTTATTGAACTTCAACGGAGTCTCTATATATTGGAGTATATGGGCGTGTATGTCTCTGTAGTTTGTGTGTAGTTACCCTATAGAACGTCAACGGAGTCTCTATATATTGGAGTATATGGGCGTGTATGTCGATGTTTTGTGTGTACATACCCTATGTAATGTCAGCAGAGTCTCTATAAAATAGATTATATGTGTTAGTATGTCTATGTATTGTTTGTGTACATACCCTATAGAGCGGCAACGAAGTTTCTATATATCAGATTATATGTGCTTCTATGTCTATCTATTGTGTGTAGTTGTCCTGTAGCTCTACTTGTATATTCAACGGAGTCTTTATATGTAGGACTGTTTCTTCCTGTACATCTATGGGATTTGTGCGCATCTTTCCTATAGCTGTATGGTTGTCTAACTTTAGTGGCATTATACATGTATACCTAGTCATGGAATGATCTGGATGTCTGCGATGCACATATTGTATGACATACTGTGCATCGATGGTGATGTAGTGCGTGCGTATGTAAACCGATGGAGCTCGGTGACTGTCTAAACACACACACACACAAACACACACACGCACACACACACACACACACAC
>NW_014029792.1:0-900 GCF_001186125.1 Sphaeroforma arctica JP610
TATATAGCAAGATATACTCATATATAACATAAAAAAGGTCTAACCGACCGGCCATTTTCCAAGTACTCACCATCGCATCTCGTCCTTGCTCCACTGCGCATCCCATCCCGTCGGCAGTCCGGTGGGCGTTGTGGTGGGGGTCTCTGGTGGTTGCTGTCTCATGTGTGGAGATGCATCATTGCTTGGGCCAACGCTAGTGCGATCTGGAGTGCCCGGTGAGCGTGGCAAAGACACCGGCGGCACCCACGAGGTGATCTGTGTAATGTTGTTGACATAGTACCTGTACGGATGGCAGATATGAATATGTATTTCAGAATTGAACAGTTAATATAACTTATCTGGCTTCTTCCCGATCAAATCCGTCATTAACTACCGATTCGGAAGTGTTTCACGTCCAATTGCGATTGAGAGTAGACCTGGTAAACCTTCGTGGCGCCGTTCTTTTACAGAGATACGGCAGTCCACAACAACCACAGGCCACTTGTTTGTCAATACCAACAACACAGATACAGATACATCGTAATAGAACGGACGCACTCGCTAGACTCTCTGCACTCACCATCTACCCTCCTCATTACTCCACTGTGAATCCCATCCTGGTGGGAGGATAGTAGGTTTTATCGTGGGGTTGCTCGGACTGTGCCGTGACTGAGTGTGGGAAACACGGGCACTTGAGCCCATACCTAGACTATTCGGCGCCGTTTGAGAACTCGGGATTGATGCGGGCCGCACCCAGGAGGTGGTCTTTGTGGTGTGGTTTATGTAATACCTGTTACGTATGCGAGTATGGCTGTCAGATAACGAATATGCCTGAAATTGTTGTCTGTCATGTATAGCACAGACAGCAGACAAAATTCAGTAAAGGCGCCATTGAACCATCAATTCTATAGTATATATTTA
>NW_014029791.1:0-900 GCF_001186125.1 Sphaeroforma arctica JP610
TCGAAGTTTACACCACTGGTGGACTGTGAAGATGGGAGGAAAGTGCTTGTAGAGGGATATCAGGTCTTGTTAAAGCGGGTACTATCGCTAAAAAAGAGCCGTGATGCCTTTTAGAGGAGGATCTTAAATGGATTCGCTATTGCACAGTCGGCGTTCTACAGGAAGAATCGTCTGCAGGCTTGGGGTGAACTACAGATAGCAGAGGATGAATCAGAACTGCCGTCGCGACGTTATTTATAGTGCTAGCTTATTGTGAAATCCTCAGACCGTTGAGGTGAGGGATGAAGAACTCCATCTTCCACGAGGGGGTGGAGATGTACGCATCTCTTGTGTGTAGTGTATATAGTGTAGATAGAACTACCCACAGTCTGGCTATGATAAGTTGCATAAGGAGTTATGTTCACTATCCTAGCGGGGGGTTGTGATTGACTGTGGGTGGAACCCTAGGGGTGTTAGCCTGTGGGTATAACCCTAGGGGTTTTAGTGGTTGGTTAGCTGGCTAGCTTGGGCCTGGGACCTGAATAACCTAAGCATGGGACCTGGGGAAGGGTCAGGTTTAGGGCTACCCAAAAGCAGAGGCTGGAGAAGGGCCCAGACCTAGGCTTACCCATGTAGTAGGGCCTGAGGTCTCAGATTTGAGATACTCAGGTTTTGGTTCAAGGGCGAGTCATCATCAAATATTATGAAGTCATCACTACGGTTGCAGGGCAGGACTACCTTGGTTGTAGGACGTAGAACTACTCAGGGAGTAATTTGATAATATTACTAACATACATATTTAATGATATAGATAGAGTGTGTGACAGGAGAACTGCCACACGCTACACCACGAAACTAATAGCTTAGTGAATAAACCTGTAATTTGTGCGAGTCTAACTATTGTCTGGAATCACTCACAAT
>NW_014029790.1:0-900 GCF_001186125.1 Sphaeroforma arctica JP610
GATATGTGGTAGGAGTAGTTGTGGTTGATTGTATCCATTCGGTTCTTTGTAGTCTTTTGAAAGGATTAGCGAGCGTGATTTATAGTATTCTACTAGTTTACTATACTACTATACACTAATCAAATATCAATAGCAGGATGACAAGCATTTAACAACGAATGCCAAATATCTCTTTCTCATACATGAAAACACTTTATAATGACTAGAAGAATAGACGTCAAATAGGCAAAACATAGAGTAGTAGATGGCGTTGATCATATTCATTCCGTTCTTTTTAATCCTAAAATATTAGCGAATGTATTTAGTAGTATTCTACTGGGAACAAATAACGTTTACTATCCACTAATCAAATTTCAATAGCAGAACGACAACGCATTTAACAATGATGAACAACAATTATCTCTCTCTCATAAATGATTATAACAAATACAATGACTAGAAGACTGGACGACAAATAGGCAAAATGTTGAGTAAGAATTGATGGTGTTGTTTGTATCCATTCTGATCTTCGTAATTTTAATAAGAGGTTGGCGAGCGTAATTCGTAGTATTCCACTGGGACCATTATACCACAGTTTATCATGAACTAACCAAGTTTCAATAGCAGGATGACAACGCATTTAACAACGGATATCATTTATCTCTCTCTCATATATGACTACAATGACTAGAAGGTTGACGACAAAATATAGTAGGAGTTGATGGTGTTGATCGTTCAATCAAATTCGATGTAATGTTAAGATATTAGCGAGCGTACTAGTGTTCTACTGGGAACAAATAACATAGTTTATTCTACACTAATAAAGTATCAATAGAAGGATGGCAACGCATTTAACAATGAATATAAATTATCTCTCTCTCATGACAAATAGGCAAAATATAGAGTAAGAGTATATTGGCG
>NW_014029789.1:0-900 GCF_001186125.1 Sphaeroforma arctica JP610
GTGTGTGTGAGAGAGAGAGAGAGAGAGAGTGTGTGTGTGTATTCCTATATATATATGGGTGGGGGGGGGGGGTGGTATGTGTGTGTGTGTTTGTGTATGTGCGTGTGTGCGTGTGTATGTGTGTGTACATATGTATATATTTTCAGATTTATGAACTCCCTCGGGATATCTACGCATAGGTCAACAAGTTCACAAATGCATTCCCAAAACGTAAACGCGTGCCTATGTATGCGAACAACCGGCCATATACAGACCTGGATACGTAGTCTCGTGCAAGAACTGCTTGAGAGCGAGATAAATGCCACAGGAGGATAAGCACACACTACAGACATGCTTGTCATGCAATACACACACATTCTAGTGCTACTAACACTGTATCGCACTACCCAAGCTACTTGCACCAACACTACTGACCTCTACCCAAGCTACTTGCACCCAACACTTCTGACTAAGTGCCGATCTGTTCTGTCTGTTTGTGTGCAGCCGTTTGTCGAAGAGTGTCTGAGCAAAGGCGCGTTATCCGAGGCTGTGAAGTACATCGCCAAGTGTCCGTTGGAGGAAAGGGTTGAACTGTACTGCGATGCCCAATACTTTAAAGAGGCAGTCGAGACAGCCGCAGCTCTGAATTCTGAAGAGGTTTGGACTGTACACGCTTGGCTTGTGACTTGGTTTTCTCACATATGTTGAGTTTTTTTTAGGGCTTGAGGGTTTGTGGTATAAGCAGATGTTCGGTACCTCTGCGCGAAAAAGTAAACATCTGCTCTTTGACGTTGTGCATATATATATATATGTATGTATGTATGTATGTATGTATGTATGTATGTATGTATGTATGTATGTATGTATATAAATACATATATATATATATATATATATATATATATAACTACGTACGTTCGT
>NW_014029788.1:0-899 GCF_001186125.1 Sphaeroforma arctica JP610
ATGTGTGTGTGTGTGTATATATATGTGTGTGTATGTATATATACGTATATGTCTATATGTATATGTAAATGTATGTGTAGGTATATGTATGTGGTATTTGCATGTGTATGGATAGGCATATATATATATATAAATATACATATATATATATATACCAACAAACAACCACAGGATATCTGTCTTATCCCCATTACTGACGAAGCCAAATTCTTAAACACAACACATGTGCTCTTAATACACACCTGACCCTCTCCATTGATGCCAGACTCACTGACGCCATCCTCTCCCATCTCCCCAGTACTGCAGCGCTCTCCGTGTGTGTGCGGTTGTTTCTGCGCACAAAGCCGTGCGCGTGTCTCTCTATCTCTCAGCGCTGAGCGTGTGCTATTGGCTGTCCTGTTAGGGTGTGTGGGTGTTCTGGCTTGAAGTGGGACTGTGTCGTTGTGAGTGATGTGTATGCTACTTTCTTGATCCAAAGCGTTGGCATTGTTGGGCTTTCGCTGCGATTCAGTGTTGGCGACCATTCGCAGCTGTAGTAGCACATCTGTGGATAGGCACGGGTGAGTATATGTAAGACGAGTGAGATTTCAGCTCGCATGCGTATAGTAGGACTAGTTCATAATAGAACCGTAGGGACACGTAAAATATCGGCAGTATACCACCGTAGAGTACAAAAATACATAATACTTTACACTTTACTGCAAAATAGTATAATATCTTAGAGTACGAATTTATATATACAATATATATATACATATATATATGTATATATATATATATATATAAATATATATATATATGTGTATATTATATATATATGATATTATATATATATATACTAGATATTTATTAATAAATATGTATATATATATATATATATGTATATAATAAAAAGAAGA
>NW_014029787.1:0-899 GCF_001186125.1 Sphaeroforma arctica JP610
AGTACAACTTATGACTAAACGTACTATATAGTACAACTTATAACCAAACGTACTATACAGTACAACTTGCAACTAAACCGTGCCATACAGCGCAAGTCGTCACGACCGCACAACAACAATACCCCTTCACTACCAACATACTGTGCACAACAACAATACCCCTTCAACCAACACACTGTGTAGGCTGACCTCAGACGCACAACAACAATACCCCTTCACAACCAAATACTGTGCACAACAACAATACCCCTTCACAACCAACATACTGTGCACAACAACAATACCCCTTCACAACCAACACACTGTGTAGGCTGACCTCAGACGCACAACAACAATACCCCTTCACAACCAACATACTGTGCACAACAACAATACCCCTTCACAACCAACATACTGTGTAGGCTGGCCTCAGAGTAGACACTGGGTCCTGTCTGGTTTGTGGCATAGACTCTGAACCAGTACCGCGCGATCTTGCCGCCATTTGTAAGTTTAATCCTCAGCAACCGCTCAATATCCACCGTACAGCTGGTAGCTCTGCCTGTGTAGAGGGTCTCGTATGTGCTGGATGACTCATAGTAGGTATTTGCGGGGCCGTTCATGCGGCTATGGATGTTGCTCAGGCCATCGACGGCCACGTCTATGTTGTAGCACGTAATTTCTGTACCGCCGCACTGTGTGAGGGAGAATTAAAGAGGTCAGATGGCATGCACTCAACAAGCTTGCGTTCAAAGCTAGCAGCCAGTCATCCTGACATCGAGTGATCCATCATCCATTACCCTTATACACACACACACACACACACACACACACACACACACACACACACACACACACACACACACACACACACACACACACACACACACACACACACACACACACACACACACACACACACA
>NW_014029786.1:0-899 GCF_001186125.1 Sphaeroforma arctica JP610
GTGTGTGTGTGTGGTGTATATGTGTACTTTGCCGTGTTCGAGTATATGTGGTTCCCTTCCCGGTAAGTTTCACAGACCAATAGCCACCTATTTGTACACTCACGTAAACATGTTGGCCTATTGGTTTGCGCAGAGGCACCCATCCACTGTTTGTGTGTAGTGTGTGTGTAACTTACTACACACATGAGAGCATTGACGAACATAGAGAAGTATGTACGTGGTAACTGTTAACGTTTTGTGTGTAGTGTGCATATAAGTTAAATTACACATGAGAGCAGTGCCAACACGAGGAAGTATGAACGGGTTAATCGTTAACGTCTGTGGGTAGAGTGCGTATAACGTAGTATACACATGAGATGTATGTTAGGTTCACTTGTCTTTGATTATATATATGCTCCATGACATTCTATTTTTAGCTTGTGTGTGATCCGTTGTCCTATCTCCCATTGTATGTTAGGTTCACTTGTCCTTGTTTATATCTATGCTTCATGATGTTCTATTTTTAGCTTGTGTGTGATCCGTTGTCCTACCTCCCATTGTATGTTAGGTTCACTTGTATTTGATTATATCTATGCTCCATGACATTCTATTTTTAGCTTGTGTGTGATCCGTTGTCCTATCTCCCATTGTATGTTAGGTTCACTTGTCTTTGTTTATATCTATGCTCCATGATGTTCTATTTTTAGCTTTTGTGTGTGATATGCTGTCCCATTTTTCATGTGTTTTGACTGCATTTGTTTCTATGTCTCTCTCAATGTGTCCCCATTCTCTCTTTAGGCCCTGATGGTGAACCAGTCATAACAATGAGTAGGAAGATGAAGGGCGTCAAGTTGAAGCACCTGGGCGAGATACTAAGGTGTGTGTACGAATGAACCAGCAGTGTGAAACTATGGTGTAGC
>NW_014029785.1:0-899 GCF_001186125.1 Sphaeroforma arctica JP610
AAGTATATATAAAAGGGATTGCCTATAATGTGATATGAAGATAAATTCGAGGACCATTGTGCTTTTATTAAATCTATATACTCGGCGATGTGATGTAATATAGTCGAACTGGTCTGGAAGTAATTTATGTACTCGTATTGCTTTAAATTTCATTTGACAGGTCCAAAGATGTTGGATAGAGAAGGGAAGGTTGTGCCGGGGCAGAAAGGTTACAGATATTTCGGAGCAGCGAAAGATCTTCCAGGAGTTCGAGAACTTTTCGAAGCTGAGACAGTTGTTACAGAGAAGCGAATGCGCTCGCAACTCATGAAGAAAGTGGACGCCGAGTACTATGGGTACATGGATGATGATGATGGCACTTTAGAACCTTTGGAGCAGATAGCTGAGCGCGCCGGTATGCATCGGGGTTTTCTTTGTTGTCCGATGTCCTCTAATCACAAACTTTTTTTTCAAAGTATCCCATCTCAGATTTAGTGCTGTACTTCCGTCGGGTAAATGTTTATTAATTGATTGATTATTTGAGGCTCGTTGCTGTGAGCTCATACCTTTTAATACTACTATGCGACTTTAGATTAGCTATGTGCTTATGTTCCATGTATAACAATCACAGCATTGCAGAGGATAGTGACAGAATACAACGAAGCGCTGGCTGATGGATCATTGGAGAGGGATCCCAGCGACGACGAGGATCTATATTTAAGCGAAAAGGACGCGGATGTAGTTATTAGCAGTAGTAAGGAAGACGAAAATGGTGAGAACGTGTCGAGGTTTGTGGCCCACGTACCCGTGCCTTCACAGAAACAGGTCGAGGCTTATTTATTACAACGCAAAAAAGAGGTATGTGTTGGTGTTGTTAACGCATTGCTTATATTTATTTATACACACACACGCACACGCAT
>NW_014029784.1:0-899 GCF_001186125.1 Sphaeroforma arctica JP610
AGTGTGTGAAAAGTACGTACGAATGAATACACCCGACTGCTCTTTAGTGCATCCGGAATATACCAATAGGTGCTTACTGTCGCCATGTTAGAAGGATTGACCAAGGACTATCATCACCGTTCATACGTATAGCACTTATATGTACTACAGTCAAATTGAACCTTAAAGTATATTTGGTATACTTCTATGTACTTGTAGTATAATTGGTATAATTATATGCACTTAAAGTATATTTGGTATACTTCTATGTACTTGTAGTGCAATTGGTATAATTATATACACTTAAAGTATATTTGGTATACTTCTATGTATTTGTAGTATAATTGGTATAATTATATGCACTTAAAGTATATTTGGTATACTTCTATGTACTTGTAGTGCAATTGGTATAATTATATGCACTTAAAGTATATTTTGTATACTTCTATGTACTTATAGTGTACCGCACCCCAGGGAAATAGACACTAAGAGACTAAGCGTAGCACATGTGATGCTATGGTATGACACACATATACACACACGCTGCTGCAGTGTAAGACTGGCAAAGAGCTATCCGTAGCAATTGAGGGTGCAATCGCATATGACCAAGATACATAACTTCAGTGCGGCACCAAAACTCTAAACATGAACCCTGTACAGAAACGCTAAACCCAAAACCCTATATAGAAACCCTAAACCCTAGACGCATGCCTCGCTGTCTTACCTGCATCTCCGCCATTTGCTGAGTACGCGCACCAGGTCGGCCGGACTTTCGGCTGCGGCTGTGACTGACATCTAAAAATATATCATCGTCATCTGATTCACCACTGGTGGTACAGAGTTCGGCATCATGCGAGTCACTTTCATCAGACGACGACGAGCTACATGGGGACAGTACACAAAGGCAGTGAGTGGGCCTA
>NW_014029782.1:0-898 GCF_001186125.1 Sphaeroforma arctica JP610
TCATGCTCATCGCTCAAATACACTTTCTCAACTTCCAGATTGCTCGGTGGCCCGGATACGAGGGTGATATATAGACACTATGCCACTCTTTACTTTGTATTCTCCGTAGATTCCTCCGAGAGTGAACTTGGCATCCTGGATCTTATACAGGTAGGTCTTTATCACGAAGAGGGATTTAGCGGTGGTGTTAGTTGTAGTAACATAAGTACATGCCCGTCTTTTTTCATTTGTATGATATTCTGTATTCATGTGCGTGTAAAATGTCTTGATTGGATGAATCGGGCGAACTGAGACTATATTGTAGGGACTAAGCTGCTCTATATACTAATTCCGGGACTGCAATATTATATACCCTTACTACACAGGTATTTGTGGAGACGTTAGACAGATACTTCGAGAATGTTTGCGAACTGGATCTCATCTTCAATGTCGAAAAGGTATCTGTAGTATGGATAGTGCGCTCGATGCGCTTCTGAGAGAGTATGGCTTCAAACCGGCTCATTTTTTATATGTCTTGTCTTAATATCTCGAACTATGATATAGTAACGCTTCAATCGATATCAGATATCTTAAACTTTCCGCAGCTAAAATCGGTCTGTATACATTGCTCTGTCAGCATAGTTTCTTACAACCTTTCTGCACATTTCGCTCCTTAGGTGTATGCAATCCTGGATGAGATAGTCATTGGTGGGATGGTGGTGGAAACAAGCATATCGGTACGTACATCTTGTCTTGCTTTCGTTTTTATCTCGTAGTCGTATAACCACAACTCGTAATAAATGTGTCTAGTATTCACTAATCATGCATGTATGTGTAACTTTTGATATTTGTATATATATATATATATATAGTAATATATATATCACTTCTCTATTTCTCTACTTCTCACTGCTGCTGT
>NW_014029781.1:0-898 GCF_001186125.1 Sphaeroforma arctica JP610
CGTACCTACGTATATATGTGTATGTATATATATATATATGTGTGTGTGCGTGTGTGTGCGTGTGTGTGTGTGTGTGTGATTGAGTGAGTGAGTTAGTTTGTGTGTGCTTTATTCTGGGTCTGTTTGTATCTTATACATATATATATATATATATATATATACATATATAAGCTTTCGCTTACACATATACACACACACATCAATATATATATATATATATATATACGTTCAAGTGTGTAGTTTCCGAGTTTTATTTTGAGGAAGAGTATCTCTTGATATTGTATGTGGGTGTCTAGCACATGAAACGATCAGTGTCGTCCTTTTTCAAATACCAACAATTCGTGCACAAAAAATTGCATTCCTCTTTCTAGTTCACACTTACGTCAGTCGCCTTTGATAAAATACATAAACCTCAGATTCATAACAAGCCTCACAAGTACAATCTGAACAAACAAGCTTACTAGCTTCTTGGGATTCTCTAAGTCCTGCTAACGAATGACTTCGCAGGTGTTTATACCAACAAAAGTATAGTAACTAAAGTATATCTATCAGTCAGAGCGCAAGAAGGCTATGTACAATTAGCTCACACATGTTTTAACTGTTAGTACCACGCACAGCACCGCCACACGGTCAGTCGGTGCTATTCAGTCGGTGAAGTTTTCAACCGGAAGCTGAAGCGAACGCAGAAGGAATGGGCCGCACTCCATCCAGATGGGAAGAAGGTGGACTATCTGGTAGGTGTTTCTCGGGTATGCCCATACATTAACAGTTCACAAGTATACCATACATCGTTTGTTTCGGTATTTATATATACACATACACACACATATATATATATATATATAATCATTCATCATTAATCTATATTTATCATTCATCTATTTATATACATATATAT
>NW_014029780.1:0-898 GCF_001186125.1 Sphaeroforma arctica JP610
ACTTACATACTTACTTACACACACACATATATATATATATAACTATATACATATATATATATATATATATATATTAGCGTATAGGCATATGCTTCACCGTATAGTATTTAAATATATAGCGTAATATTGTGCATTCTGCCTACCATATGTATGCATCCGCCTATTCGTTAGCAACATTTGAGTAGTATATACGGTTCTGCCTGAATCTGTTACCTGATGAGTGTGTTACTATGCCGTTTAGAATGTATTCCTTACGTTTATTTGACACGTGAAAGACTGTGATACCGCTGTCGGCTTCTATAACCCACCTTCTCCCGGTATACGCATGTGTTCACACATATATTGCTGAGCCATGTGAAGCTTGCCAGCCTCAGAGGGGTCTCATCGTACACACAGACAACGCATTCTCGTACCCTTTGTCACATCTTATCTTTTTACTCGTATACGTGCAGTAGTGCCCGTGCGACCATACCCATACTAAGAAGGACAACGGCAGTATTTGAAGTATATTTTTACAAGTATAGTGTCTTCATCACCCAGGTGGGTGCGGCAACATCGCCCGAGCTCAAGTCCGTCGACCGCTCACTCAACGCGTCTGTAGTGCGAGCTATTGGCAACTACGCTACCGGTCCGCAGGAAGCATTAGAGGCGATTAACTATAGACTAAGCCTACGCATGTCACAAGTGAATATACTCACACTGGTACTGCTGCAGTCGTGCATGATTGCTTGTGGGGAACGGTTCCATATGAGAGCTATCCACTCAGAGACTATACGGTTAGTGTGGGGGGGGGGGGGGATGGGCTTCATGTAGATACGAATGATGTGGATTTATATGTATTTTGTTTTATAATACTTTATATTGTTTTTCTTATTATTTGTTATTAGTGGATGGTATT
>NW_014029779.1:0-898 GCF_001186125.1 Sphaeroforma arctica JP610
ACGAATGTGTTTCGTAGGCCGATTGTGTTTGACCTATTAAATGTGTAACTTTGTTACAGGTGTCATATGAAAGGAAAAAACTAATTATATATATATATATATATGGTCTTTGTATATATATAAATATATGTGTTTGAGTACGTGCGTGTGTGTATGTTTAATTCTATGTATGTATGTGTATAACTATATGTTTACGCATCAGTATAATATTGAATATTTATATTTGTAACTGCATGTTTGTTTGTATGTATATATGTATATATATTACATATATATATATATATAAGTATATATATATATATACGTATGTATGTATGCATGTATGTATGTATGCATGTATGTATGTAAGTATATTTTCGTCTATGACTGTGAATTTGTCTGTGTCTGTGTATTTACCTGGGTCTATGTGTACATATTTGCGTTCACAAGGTAGAATTCGGGGCTTTGAACGATTATTCTCAATGATTATGTCTTACACTAACTATCTTTGTCATATTTCTATTTTCAGAGGACGCTTTCCTGGGTTTCGTACTGGATGAGAAGCGACCGGGGACGACGTAAGTTTCTATTTTAATTGTGTTGCTTGCTATACTGTCATTGATCATACACGCGTCGGGCTGTTGCCTTACTCTAATTTTGTATACTACGTATAAATCCTAGACTCAGTTTGGCCTCAATAGACAAAGTACTAAAGAGACGGCGAGAGGAGTGTGACCAACAGAGCAAATGGCCGGCGACTCCTGAGGGCAGACTTGGCCCCAGAGTTGTTACCATAGACAAGGAAAATGCCAAGGGATGTCTTAAATTAAGCGGATTCAACAGATTGCAGGTAGCTAATTATTTTTTAAATATATAAGCTCATGTTGTTCGTTTTTTATTTATTGTAAAGTAGGATTAT
>NW_014029778.1:0-898 GCF_001186125.1 Sphaeroforma arctica JP610
GTGTGTGTGTGTGTGTGTGTGTGTGTGTGTGTGTATACATATATATATATGTATATACCATAATTGAGCGGTAAACAGTTATTCACATATAGTATATATACATATATACATCCTACAATAAGTAAATCGGGATGTAGCAAACCTAATAGAACGCAGCACAATACTTACAAAGACACTCGTAGATCCCTTGCTCGTTGTTCCCATTGTACCCCAGGACCCTTGCGTCCTCGTACATTTCCGTTCCAGGGTTGCTTTCGTCGGATATGGGTATCAGAACCTGAAGTCGAAAGAATAAATATACGACATACTCAGTTATTTGCGAAATATTTGTATGTCTACACTTGGTCATCATAATCGGGCATTGATACGTGCAGATGACACAACAAATAATATGCGACACAACCGGCAATTTTGAAATAAGCGGTAATGCGAGTGGGAACCAATCCGCACCGTACCTCGAGGTATATAATTTGCGACACAGTTGAACAAATGCGACAACACTACATTGCATTTGATGGTTAGAGCAGTACCGCATCGGGTGGATAGTATGCGACATGGCATGGCATTTGCGACAGCAAACAATCGTATACATAAAATATGAGTCATCACAGGTATGCCAGACGAATAGTTTACGACACTGAGACATTTTGCGACACCAATGCATGTGCTGACTCATGTAGCTATTACAATCAGGTGCATATCTCTGCAACTTGCCAAAGCGCACGATGGCAATATACGATATTTCAGACTAATTGTAACAGAACTACACTATCTGTTACAGGTGTACGTAACGCGTACACAGTCAGCAGATACGCCGCGATGGACGCAAACATCCGATGATTAAATTGCGACACGTGAATCGTTTGCGACAACAGTGTGTATACTGATTTATCCTATT
>NW_014029777.1:0-898 GCF_001186125.1 Sphaeroforma arctica JP610
TGTGTATGTATGTATATATATATTTATTAAAACTAAGCCCAGGCTTTGCCAGTAAAAATCAGAACGTCGTATCATTAGGGAGATATCCAAAGATAGTACAAAGAGGCGTGACTCATAGATCTGCATCACACGACACAACTACGTGCGGTTGCATCTGTAACCAACCGTTCAGATACACCAAGAATAGAGTGCATGTGCGTCACTCCCATGTTAGGCGTAGCCGTATTAAAATGTATTTAAGGGTAGCCAATACGACAGACAACCTACTAACAACCAGGCGTTTGTAATTATTAGCAGCTCAGCGTAGGTTGTCATTGGGTTGTAGTGCCCAACACGTGCAAACAATTGGTACATTCGCAGTAATTACATCGGTCTGTACATAATAACATACAATACTTGGATGTAAACAGGTTTGAAATGTAGACATATCTACGAACGCCCCGTTCTGTACACACGAGCATGTAAATTGTCTTGAACTGCAGACGTTTAGACTCCTATACAAACCCACACGTATATGTACATATGAGCATGTGGATTGTCTTGCATACCCGAGTATGTTTTTGATTTGGTTGCGAGATTGATGACGACTTTCGAGTTCTGATTCGGTCGGAGCAGCACATTGAAAACCTGTTTTCCGGACCACAGCTCCACCGGTTTTACTACACACGGCGCTGGAATATCGAGTCGGTATCTATCAAAAACACAAGAGATTTGGAAATAAATTGTCATTTTGATTAGCAGGATGATCTAATTTGAATATGATTTGATTTGATATGATATGATATGATATGATGTGTTGTGATACGCTATGCTATGATACGCTATGCTATGATACGGCATGCTATGATTGATATGATATGAAATGATAGGATATGATGTGATATGATATATGTGTTTA
>NW_014029776.1:0-898 GCF_001186125.1 Sphaeroforma arctica JP610
GAATCCCGACATTCAACACGCGCAACAAGGTCGTCACATAAGCATCATAACACATTGAAAGTACTAGTGGGTAAACAAGTATGTACTGTGGCTTTCGGTAAATTGCAAGGTATAGAAGCGCTAGCACAGATTTTGTATACATGAGGTTTTCTTAACATCCATGTCAAGGTATTGATCAGTGATTCAAAAGTTGCAATTGAATGCTACATATATTGAGATGGTGTATTTGTGCAGAGCATATAGTAGATTTAGCGCTGTATCGTTCATATCTACTTGTAACAATGGCCATATAAGTTGCCGTGCGACGATCAATCTAGCTAAAACTCTTAACATTGTGCTGACACACCAGCCGTCCATCCATGTCGATACTAACGCGTGGATGCTGAACCCTGATGATTGGCAGCAGGCCATGTCACACCTCAACTGGGTCCCTACCATAGACATCTGCGCTAGAAAATCCAACGAGCAACTTCCACGTTTCACAGGCCCGGAAGGCGGTGGCGTCCACACTGACTGGCGCAACGTCGACTTCTCAACTTTACGAACTTACAGGAAAAGTGACCAAAGTCGGCGCCGCCGTAGTTATGGTCATGCCCATCCGTCCATGCGCAAAATGGTGGTTCGCAGTAAGCTCCCGCTTTCAAACTGACCCATTTATTATCAAGAATACATCATCTTCCTTCCTCTGCCACAGAACGACCGCTGTCGGCAAGCCAACCTGGATCTATACTCTTGTCGCTCTGGTAGACCCCCTACACACTGCCGTACCCCGCTCCCCACCACTCGCCGCCGCCATTATGCACGCCTGCACCAACCCCGAATATGAGAAACACTGCCCAGTTTGCTTTGAAGCAAAATTTCGAGCAAAGGGTTCGCCCACGACACAGCTTATACTACC
>NW_014029775.1:0-898 GCF_001186125.1 Sphaeroforma arctica JP610
AAACACTACATAAACCTTCACTCGATCGACAATACCCTTCACATCATTACACACACCAAGCGTACACACACACCTTTAGTCCCCGAAGCACAGACACACAATAGAACCCATTGCCGAGCAAGTAGAAAAACCTTAAACTCACCCTCAATTTCTAAAACGCTACACCAACCTTAATACCCTTCACATCTATACACACCCCAAGCGTACACACACACCTTTTGTCCCCGAAGCACAGACACACGGTAGAGCCCATTGCTGAGCGGGTAGATGACTATCACGGCCTCGTTAAATTTGGTGCGGATGAGATCTGGACGATAGTTGCGCCAGTGCTCGCACCAGAAGATCTGCACCTCATCATTCCCAATATGCTTTTTCTAAAAATAGAAAGAGATGAGTGGGTGTCGGTGTGTGGGGGGGGAGAGGAAAGAACAGGAAGGAGGGGGTGAAGATAGGGGTGTATTGGTATCGATGTCAAAACTTAGCCGAATAAGCTATCAGCATTGCTTGCACAGACCTGTCGCGTATGCCATTGATGAATAGGACTAACCGCTGCAAAGCATAGCACCGTCAAGAGTAACGCCTATTGCGTAGTAGTTGAACTATATAGCCCGCGTTTGTACCCAACAGTCCACACACACACATTTGTATATACACCCTAAAAACAGGGCAAAGGTATCTATAAATAGAACAGAAGGTCAAAACAAACGCCACGGCAATGGATGGCTTCACTCGCAACCCCGCAACACTACCACATGATCACAAACACGACACACTGGGAAGCCCTTCACAATGAGAACTGTGCCGAGGAAGATCAATACAATATATATATATATATATGTATAACAAACACACGCGTACACTAGCACAACCGCAAACAAACACACACACCCCCTATATA
>NW_014029774.1:0-898 GCF_001186125.1 Sphaeroforma arctica JP610
AACCCACACAACACCATAACCAACCCACACAACATACAACCAACCCACACAACACACAACCAACCCACACAACACACAACCACCCCACACAACATTCAACCACCCCAAACAACATTCAACCACCCCACACAACACACAACCAACCCACACAACACATAACCAACCCACACTACATACATCCAACCCACACAACATACAACCAACCCACACAACATACGTGGCCGGGCCGTCTGCATCGCGCTTCTGCTTGCACCTGTGCCATCTCTGTACATAGACCCCTCCTGCATGCGCTTCACCAGGCTGAACACGCCCGTAATAGCAGCTGCAGTGGGGACCTTAGAGAGCAGGGGAATGTACAAGAACGCATGCAGACGCACCAGCAGTCGATCCGCCTCGCGCTGCCCCGATGTGAACTGGTGTAGCTTGACAGCCGCTGTGGTCGTGAGGTTAGTGTTGTACCCCTGTGTGTCGTGTGGATAGGCAATTGGCAAGATTTTAAGTACATGGAATGTTAGTGTTGTACCCCTGTGTGCCGTGTGGATAGGCCGTTGGCATGATGTCAAATACATGGAATGTTAGTGTTGTACCCCTGTGTGTCGTGTGGCCAGGCCGTTGGCACGATGTCAAATACATGGAATGTTAGTGTTGTACCCCTGTGTGTCGTGTGGACAGGCCGTTGGCACGATGTCAAATACATGGAATGTTAGTGGTTGGCATGATGTTAAGTACATAGAATGTTAGTGTTGTACACCTGTGTGTCGTGTGAGTAGGCCGTTGGCATGATGTTAAGTACATAGAATGTTAGTGTTGTACCCAATTTATGTCGTGTGGATAGGCCGTTGGCAAGACGTTAAGTACATAGAATGATAGTGTTGTACCCCTGTGTGTCGTGTGGATA
>NW_014029773.1:0-898 GCF_001186125.1 Sphaeroforma arctica JP610
CTCCAACTTAATGTTCTTCTAATTGAATTTTGACACTATGATTCAGATGTCATAGTATTGTTCTCCAATTAAGATAGAGACCAAGACCGCCTTCAATTAACTAAGGTAAGTGTTTTATAGACTTCAAGAATTCTTCGTGCCTATGCATTGTGCTCCTTGTAAAGTCGATTAAAGAACTGCACTCTGCAGACAAGTTCAACTCAAACAGTGACTTTGACACACGTAGATATGTCACACGAGCGTCGGCAGATATAACCTCTTATACGCGTAGATATGCGATAAGCGTAGAGAGAGATAAACATATAAAAATACACACGTAAATATCCTACTATAGAATATGTACTTAAATATTTACACAATTTACCAATAAATACTTCCTTCCTCCGGTGACTATCATATTATTATAGTTTTATTTCAAAAAATGCTTTTATGTATATATTTTGGACCTAAAAGATTGTACTATATATAGATCACCTTTTGTATAAATTAGTAGGCTATGAAATTTTCTGTCAATTTAGAAGGCTAAATACATGACTTTTCCGAGCTTTCCATACTGTCTAATATAATGACTAAATAATATCCAACATCATTGTATTTGTTCACTCTCTCTTGTGTATATATATATATCAAGTGCTAGACTGCTTTATTAGACTATATTACTTGCATGCCTTCAATATTAGTGAACGACAATAAATAGAGATATATATGAATCTATCGTGTGGTGCTAAACTGTTTTAATAGACTTTAGTAAAAGCATTAGTGAACAGAAATGAATAGATACTATATATATATATATATATATATATATATATATATATATATATATGTATATATATATATATATATATATGTATATATATATATATATATATATATATATGCGTGTGTGTGTGTGTGT
>NW_014029772.1:0-898 GCF_001186125.1 Sphaeroforma arctica JP610
AAATACATATTAATATTAATTACTACAATACATACAAATATAAAATATATATTAATATTAATTGCTACAATATATATTAATATTAATTACTACAATATATATTAATATTAATTACTTCAATATATATTAATATTAATTACTACTATATATATTAATATTAATTGCTACAATATTTATTAATATTAATTACTACAATATATTTTAATATTAATTGCTACAATATAAATTAATATTAATTACTACAATATATATTAATATTAATTACTACAATATATAAAAATATTAATTACAACAATATATATATAAAATAATTACTACAATATATATTGTTATTAATTACTACAATAAATATTAATATCAATTACTACAATTAATTAACACAATATATATATATGTTAATTGCTACAATATATATTAATATTAATTACTACAGTATATATTAATATTAATTACTACAATATATATATTAGAATTAATTACTACAATATATATTAATATTAATTACTACAATATATATTAATATTAATTACTACAATATATATTAATATTAATTACTACTATATATATTAATATTAATTACTACAATATATATTAATATTAATTACTACTATATATATTAATATTAATTACTACAATATATATTAATATTAATTACTACATTATATATTAATATTAAATATTAAATATATATAAATATTAATTGCTAGAATATAAATTAATATTAATTACTACAATATATATCAATATTAATTGCTACAATATATATTAATATTAATTACTACAATATATTTTAATATTAATTACTACAATATATACTAATATTAATTACTACAATATATATTAATATTAATTGCTACAATATATATTAATATTAATTACTACAATATATATTAATATT
>NW_014029770.1:0-897 GCF_001186125.1 Sphaeroforma arctica JP610
ATATATATGCATGTATGTTTGTATGTATGTACGAATATATGCATGTATGCATGTATGCATGTGTGCATATGTGTATGTAAGAATGAATATATATATATATATATATATAGATATATATTCATGTGTATACGTATGTGTGTGTTTTCATGTAGATATATCATACTTCATATTTAGTCGTCCTGGATGCGTACCGGTATGATATGTATTATCTAATTGTCACTTGTTTCCGCGTTTGCCATGTAGTATGACTTAATAGATATCACATAACTTATTACTTTCATATTTCTAGTCCCTCAAGTGATACAAAGTTCATTTATCCATGTGTTTTAACTCCTTGTCTATGTAGAAACGCTGCGGAAAATGTATCAGCTACAAGAACAGAAAAATGCTCTGGATCCGAATGACCAGGGTTTCCTAATGGAAAAAGAGGTGTGTATCATGATTGTACTCGGCAAAGTACCATGTATCGGTTCTTTATGTCTGCTTCTGTGACAACTTCTTTTCTCAGGGTTGTCTACGGAAGCAAGAATCGAATATCGATTAAAATCAGTGTCTGCGTTATGTGCATGAATTGTGGTCATTTTTGAAAATATAATTGTAGATAATGTATGCTATATTGGGTGCCTCGCATCCAGAAAACATGTTATTATATACATACATACACACACAAACACACACACACAAACACACGCACATATACACACACACACACACACACACATATATATACATACATACATATACATATACATATACATATATATATATCTATATATATATATGTATATATATACATATATATATATATATATACAAACACACACACATATATATATATATATGTGTGTATGCATGTCTGTCAGTCTGCCTGTCTGCCTGTCTGTATATATGCATATA
>NW_014029769.1:0-897 GCF_001186125.1 Sphaeroforma arctica JP610
TATCCCTTAACTAAACTTGGGGGACGGATCCCCTCTTGACTGTGCCTGCCACTAATAGAGCTTTCTTAGGCTGGCCTGTATCTTTCGAATCGCGTCCGGTTTCCCCTTTTCTTTAAAGGATCTGGCCCATATGCGATAGACAAGAGATTTCCTACTCCACATACTTTTAAAAAAATAATCTTTTATAAACTTTAAGGAAGTTTCCCCAGTGCTATCCAATATATTTATATATATATATATATATATACATATATATCATGTACTAATCTCATCTGTCGCACACGTACAGACCTACATCAACCAGCGCCTACAACAAGAGAAGTCCGGCATCGACGAGGACGGGGCAGTGATCCAGCAATACCGCACCGAAATCGAGCGCATGCAGAAGGAAATAGCCGAACTCACATCCGCGCCAAAGGTTATTCAACGTCGTCGTTGTACGGCCTGTGGTCGAGAGCTGCAACTGCCTGTGGTGCACTTCTTGTGCGAACACAGCTTCCATCAGGTGTGTGCGCTGTGTCGTGGGTGTGATCGGATATATTTCAGAGGGGGAAACGGGACGGGGGGGGGGGGATGTTATATTATTCTATGGATATGGTGTGTGTGTTTCATCTATGGATTTGGTATGTGTGGTTTATCTATCTATCTATGGGTATTGTATGTGTATTCTATCCATCTATTGATATGGTATGTGTATTCTATCCATCTATTGATATGGTATGTGTGTCCGTCATTTATATATTGGTAGATGTGTTCGGTGCCTTGTATGGGATATACGGAGTACACGAATTCGTATCCGCTCCAAAGGTTATTCAACGCCCAACTTGTACTGCCCGTGGTTGTGAGCTGAACCTGATAGTTGTGCATTTCATGTGCGAGTATATTCCGAATTAGGCA
>NW_014029768.1:0-897 GCF_001186125.1 Sphaeroforma arctica JP610
TACTGAGATCGGTTGTGACGTGATCATGCGTTGTTGTACTCAAGTAACATGTTTCAATCATTCAAATTTATTTATTTGTAAATATTCATTGTGCATTTTAAAATGCTCGGCCTCATATTTGGAGGCCTGCGCATATCTCTTGATTTTCACATAGGTTTGTATTTTTTTTATGCATCCATGATATCAATGCTACTTATCGGTACAGTTTTATATGTGTCTTAATTTCCCTATATGTATATACATCTCCGGGTACTAATTTGAAGCATATCCAGGCTACGATGGCACAGAATAAGAAGTTTTTCCTTACCAATGGGCTTGAGAGGCTTTTGGCCGAGCGAGACATCAAACGCAATCCCAATGTACAGCTTAGAAAGCGATGTCAGGCGGCTCTAGGTATGACATCTTTCGAACCAACCATATCTCCCAATGTTGAAATACAGCCAATCACATTTCTCACTTTTAATTATGGTAGCTTCCGTATAGCTAGCCATATACCTCGCTGTTCAATCTCGGCCAATTTTTTGCCTTGCTTTTAACATGCAGCCAATCCTGTCTCGTTGAAATTACAGACAATCACATATCTTGTTTTGCGCATATTGTCTCGATAATCCATATAGTCTTCAGTTGTCGAAGTTCTGGGTTATACTGACAGCTGCGTAGAAGTGTACGAATGAACTATCCACTGTGACCAATTACAACCAAAAACAATAAACGTTTAACGTGCTATCAATTAATTTACTCGCTTTTAACTCATATTCGGTTCTGTATATGCAGATGGGCTAAAAAAATCAGATTTTTTAGAGACGCCAGGTTGCGCCGACAGTTATGTGGAGGTGTTTGAGATCGCATGCCGCTCTAAGTATATCAAACTACAAATTATATCTCTGGACACATTGC
>NW_014029767.1:0-897 GCF_001186125.1 Sphaeroforma arctica JP610
CTACTCGTAGTTACCAGTAGCAATCCCAATTACTATTGTCTTACCTTCTCAGGCACCACATGCTATCCCACCGAAGATCTATATCTGCACTATCGTAGTTACCAGAAACAATCCCAATTACTATTACTTACCTTCTCAGGCACCACATGCTATCCACGGAAGAAGACTTTAATTGCACTCTTGCAGATACCTGTAACAATCCTAATTACTGTTGCTTACCTTCTCAGGTACAACATACTATTTCACCAATGAAGACTATATTTGTACTATCGCAGTTACCAGTGCCAATGCAAAGTACCTATGTTGTATCTGCTTACTATTCCACCAATAATGACAATAATTGCACTATCGCAGTTACCAGTGACAATCCTAAATATTATTGCTTTCCTTCTCAGGCACCACATGCTATCCACCGAAGAAGACTATATTTGCACTATTGCAGATACCAGTAACAATCCCAATTGCTTACCTTCTCAGGTACAACATACTATTCCACCAATGAAGACTACATTTGTACTAACGCAGTTACCAGTGTCAATGCAAAGTACCTATGTTGAATCTGCTTACTATCCCACCAATAATGACAATAATTGCACTATCGCAGTTACCAGTGACAATCCTAAATATTATTGCTTTCCTTCTCAGGCACCACATGCTATCCCACCGAAGAAGACTATCTTTGTACTAACGCAGTTACCAGTGCCAAGGCAAAGTACCTATGTTGTATCTGCTTACTATCCCACCAATAATGACAATAATTGCACTATCGTAGTTACCAGTGACAATCCTAAATAATATTGCTTTCCTTCTCAGGCACCACATGCTATCCCACCGAAGAAGACTATAATTGCACTATTGCAGATACCAGTAACAATCCCAATTGCTATGTCTTACCTT
>NW_014029766.1:0-897 GCF_001186125.1 Sphaeroforma arctica JP610
TTTCTCCGTCTACTATTATCCTCGAGATAAAATCGAATAATACACCTAAAGTAACTAGTCGTAAAAATGTAGTAAACACATCAAAATACGATACTAAAACCTACTGAGTCCTCCTGAGGCTCAGTGCGGTGTATTTATTATTATATTTGATTGTCTACTTGGTCTACAAATAATTCACCTCGTGTGAATTAATTGTAAACTAATTCTAACTCCACACTGATAGTGGTTTAAGGGGACTTTTACTACATATAGACATACTTAAATTACACTAAAGATCGCGTTGAGAAAACATTGATACATCACAGTGATATGGTGATGTGGTACAGTGTCCTTGATGCGACAAGAATACTACAGGACAACTTTATTCATGATGAGGCATAAAAAACCCCCCTTTGAACATTACACATACAACGCACGAAGTCGGTATGCAATGAGTGGTGGTTGTGTGTGGCAAGGATATCTATATGCTTAGAGTACAGGCGAGCACCTTGTTGACTCTAGCTCAGTGGCGAACAACCCTGAGGACACGGCGCATTGAACTTTGTGTGAGCTCGGTTATTAGCTGCAGCTTCGAGCGTGTTGCGTGGCACCCAGTCGACAGAGTAAACTATGTATGTTTATTTAGATGCTGAGAATACGGGCGAGCACCCCGTCGATTCTTACTCAGAGGCGAGCAACCCTGAGGACACGGCGCATTGAACTTTGCGTGAGCACTAAGGTCAGTGAGCAACCGCAGCTTCGAGCGTGTTGCATAGTCGCCCTGAATGGTGTTGAGTTGGATAACATTATTACGTAAAATTTGGAACGTGTTACATCATTACGTAGGAGGCGGGAACATGTACAACATCATTACGCAAGAGTAGGAACATGTCATCATTATTACGTAAAAAGTCGGAA
>NW_014029765.1:0-897 GCF_001186125.1 Sphaeroforma arctica JP610
TAACAACACACACACATATATATATATATATATATATATATAACAGATAAATTAAGATATATATAACCGCATAGTAAGTGTGGAAAACTACAGAAAGCTGTGAAAACCCTAAAACTCCACTTCCTAGGCGAGAAATTATGGTGGCTTAAACTCCTAAAAACCCTAAACCCTATATTTAGCTGGATTGATTTTTTTTGAAGTATGTAATAAAAATTATTTACGACATAGACCCGCTTAGTATGTTTACGTCTGTATAGTGACAACTAGTTCAGTACGCACGTTGCAGTGTGCTCAGTTATGAATGCCACTCACCCCTTAAACTGTCAAATGCAAACTGTGGAGTGGTTGTCTGCTATCTGATCACATAGTATTATATAAAAATCATTGATGTATTATATTGTATTATTGCTGTATTGTTATTCTAACATTATTATATTGTTATTCTAGTGGTATACAACTACTGATAGTGCCATACACATACTGATAGTGCCATACACATGCTAATAGTGCCATACACATACTGATAGTGCCATACACATACTTATAGTGGCATACACCTACTGATAAGGCCATACACATACTGATAGTGTCGTTGTGCTGCATGATCACTGCCACTTGCGTCTCCAGCGCCTCTGTGACGGGTACCTCCTAAATGAAAGTGAGAGGTAAATGAATAGACAGTCAGCGGGTGACATAAATTTATACGTGTATGACATCACATGAGATAAATTTATTCGTTGATGACATCACATGGCATGCATTTATACATTTATGACATCATATGACATACATTTGTACACTTATGACATTATATGATAAATATTTATATACCTATGACATCACATGACATACATTAATACACTTATGACATCACATGACATACATTTATACACATAT
>NW_014029764.1:0-897 GCF_001186125.1 Sphaeroforma arctica JP610
TTCGGCTGCTTCGGTGATCATGAAGCATGTGCTTTCTGGGAAGACTGTTGGGTTGCCGTTGGCGTCGGAGGAATCAGGCACCCACGCCAGCTATGCGCTTAAGAGCAAAGAAGGTATTCATTGGATGTCAGCTATGTTTACCAATGTAATTGTGTCTAGAGTCCCTGTGGTCTGTGTATATTTACTGACTGCCCATCCCAACCTGTGGGGTTTTATCCATCCACCAATAGGAGCCGTCTATTTGCACCGCCTGGCCAGTCCGTCGCCCACTGTGGGGCTGGTGGCCACCAGCGAACAGTATAAAACAAACAAATCCAACGACTACAGAACGAAGGTACGCTTGAGCGCTAATCTTATGTCGCCACACACACTCTCTCGTCTGTATACAATCTTGTACTGACGAAGGTGGGATGTGTGCAAACTGCTGCCCTGGGGCAGACGTAGATTTGTTACAATACCTAAATGTACCATCACACGCACCTATCACTCCATTCCCAGGGAGTGCATACCCCAAGCTGCACCCGTAGTTTTAGGTTAAGGGCTTATAGTCCTGAAAAGCCGGACATTGGACCGGTATATAAGCTGCGGTAAAGTTGGTGTCTTCGGATATGCATCTAACATCACTACACTTCTGTAGCTTGTGCGCAAGGCTCTATTTTGTGGTAGCATCGTTGTGACTTGTGTGATATTTAGTCGACCTGTGCATTGACCTCCACGCTTTCATTTTTTTGCTTTCATATGTTTCCGCGAACAATACATGTCTAAAAGTAAACACACACGCACACACGTGTACACGCACACACGGGTACACACACACACACGCACACACACACACACACACACACACACACACACACACACACACACACACACACACACACACACACACACACACAC
>NW_014029763.1:0-897 GCF_001186125.1 Sphaeroforma arctica JP610
ATGAATCCCATTCAATGTCACATCTACGTTTGGTGTGTGACCGTTGGTAGCGCACGTGTGGCCAACGCTCACGCTCACGCCACTTCACACACAAACCACACGTCTCATATCCATATCTTCACTCCACATCAACAATAGAACGTGCTTGTTGTGGTCCTGTTTGTGTGGCAAGGCTTTCTGTGTGGCATGGGTGCTTGCACAGTGTAAGTACAACACGGCATGTGCGTATGTGCATATGCGACGTATGGTTCGTGTGCCATGTTACGGGTACCACAATTGCACTCTATCAATTCACACGTGTTTTACCACATCTGCCCCAACAGCCTGAGCATTCTACACTTGCTAACCCTACACTTATTTGACCTAACCCTACTCGTATCTGACCTTACCCTACTCGTATTGAAGTGCGTACTGTAAAAGCTGCGTGGGCGGTGAGAGGAGTTATGGTATCGTTTATATAGGCGCATCCATCCTGCAGCCCTAATCGGCGAGCTATGTATGTATACCTCCTTTTATGATTTAAAAAAGTTGTGTCTCCCGAGATCTATCAGTCACGGCACATACATCATGCCAACAGGGAGCGACTGCCTGGCCATACATTGGTGTTGAGCTGAATAGCCTTCAAGATCTCAGGACATTCATGGTATACTCTTCATCCATCACCTGCAACGTCCGCTTTCCGAATGAACCAGGACGCTTCTCACGTATGCCATGACGCACCTGGAAAGACTGCACCACGCCTGCAATACGGAGAAACATATATATATATATATCAATATCAATATCAATATCAATATTAATAAATATATGTATGTATATATACACACACACACACACACACACACACACACACAGAGACACGGACACACATACACACACATACACACACACACACAC
>NW_014029762.1:0-897 GCF_001186125.1 Sphaeroforma arctica JP610
TGTGTGTGTGTGTGTGTGTGTGTGTGTGTGTATGTGGGTATATATATGTGTGTGGGGGGGTGGGGGGGGTATATATATATGTGTGTGTGTGTTTGACACCGAATGGCTTACCACCACTTCCATCACATTTGTCTTGTGATCCAGACATCAGAATCTGTGCATCCGGACATATGCGGTGGTCGTGCTGAACCATCGCAGCGGAATGTTGGAATGGGTTCATCACACGGAAGGCTTCAGACATGTAAGTTCGTCTGTATTAGTATTCTCTGACTCCTCTTCTTTTCGCCCTGTATATCTTTAAGTAGAGTTCTTGAGTCTGTGTTTAGGCTTCAGACATGTAAGTTCGTCGTTATTAGTAGTCTCTGACACCTCATCTTTTCGCCCTGTATATCTCTAAGTAGAGCTCTTGAATCTGTGTTTAGGTTTCAGACTTTAATTTTTGCGTTGTGTGATTGTAAGGAAGGACGGATAAATTTATAAATAGATTTATAACTGTATACGTGTTTAAATCAGGTATACGTGTTGTTACACCTCACGTATTTAATAGATAGGTCTTTACCTACCTATTTAACCCATCAGCATCAGTCGTGGTCTGCTATTAATAGCACTCGGGAGTATTGCTATTATTAGCACACGTGTGTATTGCTATTAGTAGCAAATGTGTGTATTGCTATTAGTAGCACACGTGAGTATTGCTATTAATAGCACACGTGAGTATTGCTATTATGAGGACGCGTATGGTATTGCTATTATGAGGACGCGTATGGTATTGCTATTATTAACACACGTGAGTATTGCTATTAGTAGCACACGTGAGTATTGCTATTAGTAGCACACGTGAGTATTGCTATTATGAGCACACGTATGGTATTGCTATTAATAGCACACGTGAGTATT
>NW_014029761.1:0-897 GCF_001186125.1 Sphaeroforma arctica JP610
GTGTGTGTGTGTGTGTATGTGTAGGTATGTGTGTGTACGTATGTATATGTATTTACATGTATATGTTACATATACCAGCATGTAAACTTTTATCTGAATACATCCTGAGAACTGCATGCATACTCACCTTAGCGCGTACATAAACCTCTCTTGGTACGTGTATTTCCGCCACGTGTTGATCACTGCTGGCACAAATCACGGCCACGTCTTGTGTGGGCTGTGATCCAAAGTCCATTTGGACACTCACTCTCTCGCCCACAAACCCCACATTCACAGACTGGTCTCGCTTTTCACCGTCGTAACGTTCCGATTCCCTCGTATTTCGCTCCGATTGCTGAGTACCTCGTCCCGATTTTGAACGGGCAGTTGCCAAATCCACACCACTCTGTCGCGAATTCCAAACCTCATTTTCCTCAGCATCTCTGCCCCGGGTAGAATGTGATCTCTGCGTGTGGTCCGGTTGGTCACTGTTGCTATGACTCATCGGTGCGTCGCGTTCCGCTATTATGCGCGACCGTCTCGTTATTGACCTCGCTTCGCGGGGCCGGCTTGGCCTCAAAAAGTTGAGGTTTACGGTTACGTGAACGCACTCGGTGCCAGCACCACCGCACACACCACACACATCGGGTAAACCTGTAGTATATATACGCATATGCAAATGTACGCCAGATGTGAGTGTTGAACATTTACTAGTAATGTATTTGACAATATAATGAAACACGAATACACACATTTATACATACGAGTGTATTTATATACATATTTATATATCCATATACATATGCATATATATATATATATATATATATATATATATATATATATATATATATATATATATATATATATATATATATATATATATAGTATATATATATATATATATATATATATATA
>NW_014029760.1:0-897 GCF_001186125.1 Sphaeroforma arctica JP610
ATCTGTATATATATAAATTGTATGTGCACATACTTACATACTCTACAAATACACGTACTACAGAAAAAACAACCATACAATTGACCCTCCCGCGGCGGCAGTGTGCAGCAAAGTAGCACCCTGAGCATCGGTGATAGCTGTGGACACTTTAATATCCTTCTGCTTTAATAGTAGGCTCATAATTTCTGGCGCTCCTGCGAGTGCAGCTTCAGCCAAAGGGGTTAGGCCTCGTTGGTCTTTCAGATTGACCACAGAGTCGCGCCCGGTTCGGGTGTTTATACGCAGCAGTTCCTGATGCAGGGGCGAGGGTGGCTAGGGTTTAGATTTTTTTCAAGGTTTTAGAGGTCTAGGGTTAGTGTATTAGTACGCGACGGTTCATGTTTTAGCGGATTTTTAAGGGTTTTATTTTGGGGGTTTAGGGTCTAGGGTTAGAGTGTTAATACGCGGCAATCCTTGTTTTGAGTGCACGCAGTGGTTTCATATGTTCGTAATATGTTTGCGAGTTTTCATACACAGCGGCTCCTGTTTCAAAGACGAGATAGGGTTTTGAGGTTTTAGGGTTTTAGGGTGTAAGATTAGAGTGTTAATACGCGGCAGATACTGTTTGAGGTGCACGCAGTGGTTTCATATGTTCGAATTAAGTTTGCGAGTGTTCATACGCAGCAGTTCCTGTTTTCAGAGGGTTTTAGATTTTAGGCTTTTTAAGGGTTTATGCTTTAAAGTTTAGGGTTTAGAGTTTAAGGCTAGAGTTTCGATACGCGGCAGTTTCAGCTTCTGTTTCGAGTGCACGAATGGTTATACTATAGCTATAGCAGCTGGGTGGTATGCGTGTGATTCATGTTGAGCCTTATATTTGTGGATCTGCTTATACTACAATTAGATATATATAATATATAT
>NW_014029759.1:0-896 GCF_001186125.1 Sphaeroforma arctica JP610
TTCTTCTACTACTCTCTCTCTCTCTCTCTCTTATTATTTCTCATACTCTCTCTCTCTCTCTCGTATTATTTCTCAATGCTCTCTCTCTCTCTACCTCTCTCTCTCTCTCTCTGATCCCACACGACAGGACGATCCACAAGCGGCACACGCGCGTAGAGGTGCGCCATGGACATTCGATGCTCAGAAGTTCAGGGACGCACTAATCACAATCAAGAAAGGCAAGGGTGTCAGGTACGTCGTTATATAAGTTGAGATGCTTGTCCTATTGCGTTAATCCATACAAAGGCAAGGTTGCCTGGTACGTCTGAGAGAGGGGCATACGGCAGTCTAGGTCGAGATGTCAGTCGATGTGTATGGTATCAGTGTAGCTGGTAGGTGCGTATGTACGTAAAAGCACGTTGCGAACACGCTACTTTTCCCCCTCCCCCCCCCCCCCTCACACACAGGAAGGAGGGGCATGCCCCAGCTCTGAGTCGAGACGTCAGTCAATGTGTATGGTATCCGTGTGGCTGGTGGGTGCGTATGTATTTAGTGGCCCTGTGTGTTTGGTGAGAGTAGAGTTCGTTCATAGATTACGTAAGTTCCATGAAACACCACCCCTACGCCCGGCACACGGAACAGAGGTCAGTGACATGGGTAACCCTAGTACTGAACAGAGGTCGGTGGAATGGTAGGCTGTCTGTGTCTTCATTACCTGCATAACAAATGGGAAGTGGCATGCGTAACCCTAGCACTGAACAGAGGTCAGTGGAATGGTAGGCTGTCTGTGTCTTCATTACCTACACATCGAATGGGAAGTGACATGGGTAACCCTTGCACTAAGCACGGATGTGACCTCTGGGAGTGCTGAGTGTTATACTGTCTCCCGCGTCGATATTGACGACATTGAAGGGATA
>NW_014029758.1:0-896 GCF_001186125.1 Sphaeroforma arctica JP610
CTAAAACATCGACACCAGTAGGCACTCATACAGGACATATTAATAGCTGCCTACCAGTAGAGACCCATAGATCTCTGTGCTGCAGGTTGGGCGCGTTTGTAAATAGCTGAAATGCCTTGTGTTCTTCAAGAGAATTGGCGCGATTGATCACTGATGTTAATGTGATGGAATGCTTATGTAATTATGTTAGAAGGCTATGTATGTATGTGGATTGCCATATGTAGTAATAATAAATAAATATATGTTGATGACCGACAATTTATATATATTATTCACTGTTGTCACTTGAGTAGTTGAGTGATGACATAAGAGGTATTTAAAACTAAAAATATTCACAAAAACCTTTGATATTTCTTTCTTAGTTTCAGTATTCACAAGCATTCCTCACGACTAGCTAAAATTAGAATACATTTGATTGGGCATTCTACATATTCTAATCTAAACAAAAGAGGGGCACACCCGACAATGGACATCGGACACTGTACGCAGCACTGAAGAAGCTATTTTAAACACAGCAGGCAGTGGATTCACCGTTTCAAAGGACCCGGGCAGTTTCTAAGATAGAGATGCACACAATTCATGTCCACAAACGTAGTGTACACATAATATAACAGTACATTCCCATTGCATTGTGCATCACTAAACATTAATTGTCAGTAGAACATTGGCAACATGTCAACATTACGCCAGAAAGTGGGTATGTAAGAATAGCTCAACTATTTCTCGAGCCGTTGAATTTACTTGTTTCAAGTGTATACGAAGGTAATTGGTTATCAACCACACATATCCACACCTCCACCAAAAAGGACGTAACACACACAAACATACATACAAACACACACAAACATGCATACAAACACACACACGCACGCACACACACACACACACACACACAC
>NW_014029757.1:0-896 GCF_001186125.1 Sphaeroforma arctica JP610
ATACAGAACACGAAAAGAAATGATTCGCCACTGTTCAATAACTAGGCCCAAGTGATAAGGAGAGATACAGAACACAAAAAGAAATGATTTGCCACTGATCAATAACTAGGCCCAAGTGATAAGGAGAAATACAGAACACAAATCGAAATGATTCGCCACTGTTCAATAACTAGGCCCAAGTGATAAGGAGAGATACAGAACACAAAAAGAAATGATTAGCCACTGATATATAACTAATAAATAACTAGGCCCAAGTGATCAGGAGAGATACAGACCACAAAAAGAAATGATTGACCACTGATCAATATCTAGGCCCAAGTGATAAGAAGAGGTACAGAACACAGAGAGAAGCCACTGATCAATGACTAATAAATAACTAGGCCCAAATGATAAGGAAGGGTATGCCGCCATATCTGACCACGGGAGCTCGAGCGAAAGAGCTAGCCCGTCCGACATTCAGTGCTGGTTGTATGACAATGGCCGACGGCTTATAATTTTACGTGGACTTGTGATCACGGAAGAGTCGAGAGATCTAAAAACACTATGAGATACGTTGAGATTGGTATAAGGGTGGCCCGTATGCGGTCGCGTTGTCAGCTATAGGCTTGTATACTGCAAGATTAACAAGCAGAAAAGCGTGTATCAAAGCAAGTAAAATATAAGCGTATTAATGCCAAAGATAGGTCACAGGCATCCATATATACCAGACACACGAGCACGCTAGAGGTAAATGTGTAGGACTTAGAGAGTCAACATCATAATTGTTGATGCATAAAGAGGCAGCCAATGACATAAAAGACACGGTCAATAACTATATATGAAAATCTACACATGTAATCCACGTATGTCCATTTAGCTAGGAAAACTTGCCAAAATCCAAACACATACATACACAC
>NW_014029756.1:0-896 GCF_001186125.1 Sphaeroforma arctica JP610
GCACGCATCTGTGTGTGTGGAAGACGTGCATGGATTAAGTACTGAAACGTGCGTGTACTATGATATACACCTGCGTGCACGCATTCTGTGTGTGTGGAAGACGTTCATGGATTAAGTACTGACAAGTGCGTGTACTATGGTATACACCTGCGTGCACGCATTCTGTGTGTGTGGAAGACGTTCATGGATTAAGTACTGACAAGTGCGTGTACTATGGTATACACCTGCGTGCACGCATTCTGTGTGTGTGGAAGACGTGCATATTTTAAGTACTGACAAGTGCGTGTACTATGATATACACCTGCGTGCACGCACTCTGTGTGTGTGGAAGACGTGCATGGAATAAGTACTGAAACGTGCGTATACCATGATATGCACCTGCATGCACGCATTCTGTGTGTGTGGAAGACGTGCATGGATTAAGTACTGAAACGTGCGTGTACAATGATATACACCTGCGTGCACGCATTCTGTACGTGTGGAAGATGAGCATGGATTAAGTACTGAAACGTGCGTGTACTATGATATTTGCCAGCTGTATGTGTGTGACGAAGATGCCTATTGATTTGTTACTGATATGTGCGTGTACAATGATATTTGCCAGCTATAAGTGTGTGACGCAGATGTCTATTGATTTGTTACTGATATGTGCGCGTACTCTGATATTTATTAGTTAAATACTGGCTGATCGGAGTGTATTGCAGATGCCTATTGACTAGCTACTTGAATGTGCGGATATTCACTGAGTAGTTATTGACTGAACTGTGTATATGATAGTGTCACACACTTACATGCATTCATATATATATATATATATATGTGTATGTGTGTGTGTGTGTGTGTGTGAATGTATGTATATGTATACATATATATATATATGTATGTGTGTGTGTGTG
>NW_014029755.1:0-896 GCF_001186125.1 Sphaeroforma arctica JP610
GTGTGTGTGTATATATGTATATATCCAAAGACCAAGCTCGTCACTACAACGTAATAACATAATGTTTTTGATTGTTTGTATTTTTTTAGCTCTCCCAGAGGTACCCACAGAAGCTTACGCAAGCATAGCTGCTGAATTGTCAGGCCTACCAACCACCACATCACACGATTCAGACAACGCTCTACGCAGTACCATTATACAGCGTGCAGGGGGACAGCGTTTTGGATTGTCTGTGTCGAGTGTGAATCGGAACATACACATTGCGCTGGTGCTCAAGGGGTCACCTGCCGCAAATGCTGGGCTGAGAGTGGGGGATAGACTGCACGAGTTCAATGGCCAGAGGGTGTGTATCGCGTGTTGTGATGTAGTCTGTATTAGTGAATTGGCATCTGAATCGTAGTGGGTCTTCCAAAGCTACTGTCGGTACGCTCGATGCTGTAGTGCGATGATGTCCATGACGTAAGACGGGGTAGGCCATGTCTATATTGTGAGTGGATTTGTGTTTCACGCTGCGTGAGACCATGTTGCCACCAGTACACATACAATAAACTACGGAAATGCGCGCTTTCTTTTTGATATAGAACTACGAAGCGAAGTAGATTTGTTCCCCCGCCACCACCCCTCATTATACCTTAACCTGTGCGCTGAGAATTGAGTTTATTATGATACGTTTTTTATTTTCGATCACAGCTAGTAGGCCAGGATCCATTGGACTTACTGAAACACATGAACCACACATCGCGAAAAATTAGTTTATTAACGAGCAGTTGCGAATTTATGAAGACTTACTATATACGGAAGAAGCGGGCTGATGATCGTTTGGGTCTACGTCTGGAGAGGTGCAAGGTACGAAATATACTATTGTAAAATATTATATATTTCTCTCGCTGGGTACG
>NW_014029754.1:0-896 GCF_001186125.1 Sphaeroforma arctica JP610
TATATATACCAGTATATATTCACCGGTGTGTATATCGATCGATTGTCCAGTAAGTGCCTGGAATTCAATCCAACTCCAATATCACTACCTGTGAAGCATCTTTCTTTCTATGCGCTGAAACCTGAATTTCTCAATTTCATCGCTCACAATCCCCCACACTCCAGATGTCCTTAAACAACATATCTACAGTTTTTGGCCCGACTCTGATGCGCTCGAAGGACAACATGACAAGCATATCGTGCAGTGGGAAGCACGTGATGGTTGTAGCCAATTTACTTAAAATCAACTCGATATTCTGGAACAAGGGCTCGGTGCAACTGAATGGAGCCAGGAGAGAATTGAATAGTGCCGGGGCGGAAGCCTTACCGATAGCGGTACAAACCGGGACAGAATAGCATACAATAAAGGTGCAGATGTAGATACGATCCATGCACCTACAAACCACTATTGCGCAACTCGAGCATACCTTTGTGTGCATTCGTCTTCATGATTGCGATGTTCTCACCCAAGCAACCTGGCTTTCTTACATGACCTGATTAATTCGAGGACGTCAGGTTCAAAACGGACCTGAAGTTCGGGATCTATCAATAGCGGCACCAGATGGTACCAAGCAGCAAAGAAACACTATCACTTCTCAGGCACCTTTCAGAGAGACTGTTTCTATTGCGTTTATAGATGTATTTAGAACGTCGATGCTCTGGACCAAAAGTAGAGACAAAGGTAGCATGTGCCTTTATACTTCGACGGCATAGAACCATGGTAACCCCTAAACTCCTTAGTATGATATCAGTCAACTAATTTAATTTATTTACATGGGCAATGAGAAACTATTTAACTCGAGACTTAGGGCGGGCGGTGTTCGGTCGCGTTGCTACTAATGTCAATATAAGGATATA
>NW_014029753.1:0-896 GCF_001186125.1 Sphaeroforma arctica JP610
TGTGTGTGTGTGTGTGTGTGTGTGTGTGTGTGTATATATATATATATAGGCACGTATACATAGGCACGTATACGCACATAAATCACTACATGACTCACCTGTACGTCCACAGCAGGGGTTGGTGCACATGCCACGATATCATCCTGGCCCATACCATCGTCCCCATCGTCAATATCACTTGTTGTCGTTCCTTTCCCGTAGAGCACTTCATAACAGATACGTAGCCATTTCAGAAGAGTCACAGTATTGTCGGATTCGTCAGTACCATCACTATTCTCAGACTCTTGCGCACCCCTTATGGGCGTTTTGCCCAAATCCGCGTTGCCATGGTTACGCACTGCGGCCTCGACGGCCGTGGCAATGGCCGGTAGCAGAACAGACTTGCTGTGTAGTACCTCGTGGATATCATTGATTGAGAGCTCGTGATTGGTTGAGCGCAGGCCCCAGTTCTTGTTCCCGGCTATGAGATGGTATATGAACTCCCAATAACTGGCATTGATATGCGGCGCACGACTGTTGATTCGTGTGCGATTTGTGAGTGGAGGCGTATGGTTTATGGGCGAGATGAGGGAGGTAAGGAGAGGGTCAGAGTCTAAGACGCGCCAGTACATCCTGATAGATGGACAGACTCTCATGCTTCTTCCAATGTTCGGATTGTATGAGCAAGAAATAGTGGTGGATAACAGGCGAGGTGGTGAAGGGAAGAAGGATGGCAAGTACATACAGATAGACAGAATAACATATTCATTCTCAAGTATAAATAGAATATGTAGTTCCAAATACTCACCAAACATAAACGATACACCCCTGTCAGAGAATACTTGAGGCTTGTGAGTGAAATGGTACCATACTCTATTTATAATATATATATATATACCTGTGTGTGTGTGTGTGTG
>NW_014029752.1:0-896 GCF_001186125.1 Sphaeroforma arctica JP610
CATGTATATCCATGCTTAAGATTATGGCATGTATATCCATGCTTAAGGTTATGGCATGTATACCCATGCTTAAGGTTATGGCATGTATATCCATGCTTAGGGTTATGGCATGTATATCTATGCTTAAGGTTATGGCATGTATATCTACGCTTAAGGCTATGGCATGTATATCCATGCTTAAGGCTATGGCATGTATATCCTTGCTTAAGGTAATGGTATGTATATCCATGCTTAAGGTACATGCTTAAGGACTGTCTGTCCCACTTCAGGTATGATTATAGTGTTTCTAATGTTTTTGGTGTCTAGTGTTTCGGGGTTTTAGTGTTTTAGGGTTGTAGAGATTCAGGGTTTTTAGGTTTAGGGTTTAGGGTGGGTTCTAGTGTTCGTTTAGGGTTTTAGGGTTGATTTCCATACCTGGCACCACTTGGCCCACAGTCTCCTGGAGGTGACTCTGACGTAGCTGCGTTTGTGGTGGCGTGCGGCTTTCATAATGTCTTTGCTGTACTTTCGCTTGATGTTGGTTGATACCTGAGTACACATCCGTTGGAGGAGGATTTAAAGATATAGAGTTTTTGGATTTTAGGGTTTTAGAAACACTTGAGGGTGTGGACTGGAATGGGTTAGAAACCTGCGTACAAGTGAGGTTTTAGGAGGTTAACAAAGTTTTAGGGTTCTAGAGTTTATAGTTTGGGTTCAGAGTCTAGGTGCACGTGGGCCATATGCTGTGGTATTTAAGAGCATACATCACACCACGTGGGTCATATACTGTGGTATTGAAGAGCATACATCACACCACGTGGGCCATATGCTGTGGTATTTAAGAGCATACATCACAGCACGTGGGCCATATGCTGTGGTATTTAAGAGCATACATCACACCACGTGGGTCATATGCT
>NW_014029751.1:0-896 GCF_001186125.1 Sphaeroforma arctica JP610
TATGTTTATAAAACCGACTGTTGTCGAATCAAATAGCCGGGTCAATTACTTGCAGCATCATAAATTTTGCATTTAGCACGATTTATTCCATAAACCCTCTCCACAAGAATTCGAACACCAAACAACACATACAATTTGTGGCCCGCGCCCGAAACCGTTGTCTCTCAAGGAATTGTCAGCCTCGTCCGATTTCTTTTTCTCAAACACGCAGTGAAAGGTCTTCACATCTCCTTTGTGGTCATCTATATCACTCAACGCCAGGTAGTTGGCGGCTTCGGTCAAGTCGCGGTCGTCTACGTGATCGATGTAGACGTTATCTACTACGCGCCGGAAATGATCGGCCGATACGTCCAGCCTACACTCACCTGAGGCCAAAGTGCAGACTTGTGGGAGGGTGAGAATGGCCCTCAGATACGCTCAGACAAATAGGAATGCATGCCCAAGTGAGGAAGCAGAGACACTAAAGTCAGGTGGACAAAGCATGTCGAAAAAAAACACGTTGGTATACAACACCGGGTACGGCTGTGCGGATCATTCGTCTGGGCGTCCATGCGAGTGCTTTCATCGATAACGAGCCGCTATAAGACACAACACCATTCCATAGCATAACTGCACACTTCAGAGGACAAACACACACGACAGCGGATGCCTGCACTCACCCGGTACAGCTGTTTGTATCATTCGCCGGGGCATCCAATCGACGGCTTCGATAATACGGCGCGGCACCTTCACGGTTTCATTATCTCGACAGATGAATGCGATGAGATCCATACTGAACTGTTATGTAGTAGTGGGGGGTTGAGGATCAGTTTAACGATGTAAGTATGTGGATCCATCCGGACACAGAAATTTTATTTTTTTGTGTACATACAATATATATACATATCTGTAAGCAT
>NW_014029750.1:0-895 GCF_001186125.1 Sphaeroforma arctica JP610
ATAGTATTTAGTAAGCAGTAAAACGTAATGAGAGAATCAGAGCGGCTATTTAGTATTATAAATATACTAGTAAATACTTAGTATTCAGTAGGCAGTATAAAGTAGAGAGAGAATCAGAGAAGTTATTTAGTATTCAAAATATAATAGTAAATACTTAGTATTCAGTAGGCATTATAAAGTAGAGAGAAAGTCAGAAAAGCTATCTAGTATCCTATATATACTAGTAAATACTTAGTATTCAGTAGGCATTATAGAGTAAAGAGAAAATCAGAGTAACTATTTAGTATTATAAATATACTAGTAAATACTTAGTATTCAGTAGGCATTATTAAGTAAAGAGAGAACCAGAGAAGCTATTTAGTATTCTAAATGTACGAGTAAATATTTAGTATGCAGTAGGCATTATATAGTAAAGAGAAAATCAGAGAAGCTATCTAGTATTCTGAATATATTAGTAAATACTTAGTATTCAGTAGGCATTATAAAGTAAAGAGAGTATCAGAGAGGCTATTTAGTATTCTAAATATACTAGTAAATACTTAGTATTCAGTAGGCAGTATAAAGTAGAGAGAGAATCAGAGAAGCTATCTAGTATTCTAAATGTACGAGTAAATACTTAGTATTCTGTAGGTAGTATAAAGTAAATAGAGAATCAGAGGCTATTTAGTATTCTAAATGTACGAGTAATTACATAGTATTTAGTAAGCAGTAAAACGAAATGAGAGAATCAGAGCGGCTATTTAGTATTCAAAATAAACTATTTAGTATTCTAAATGTACGAGTAAATACATAGTATTTAGTATGCAGTAAAACGTAATGAGAGAATCAGAGAGGCTATTTAGTATTCTAAATATACTAGTAAATACTTAGTATTCAGTAGGCAGTATAAAGTAGA
>NW_014029749.1:0-895 GCF_001186125.1 Sphaeroforma arctica JP610
TGTTCTTCATTAGTAGGTAAGTTTGAACAATTTTCTGCACTGCTGGTAAGCAGATCAGAAAGTTTAGTCACGTAGGAAGTAGGTGGCGAATAGGGAATTTCAGATCCGTCAGGGTTTGTAGTCACCTGAGGAAACCCTTTTCGTTTATCTCGTGTGTTCTTATGTAAACGCTTATTCCATTTCTTATTAAAGATACGAAGAAAGTCGCGAGATTCACGAAATGCATCGGAGGTTAGCTAAGCTACTGTCCCATCCATGAAACGGGTCTTGTAGAAAGTGTAACCGTCTTCGGATGTTTTGTCAATTATATCTTTGACTTGTGACTCCATAACTGGTACATCAGAATTAAATGAGCGAGCGAATGAGAGTTCGGAGGTAGGGATACGGTGAGTGCCTAGATTGGTTGCGCTAGTACCATCAATGTTATTCACTTCGTAAGTATCACTCTTCTCATCATAGTAGGAAATAACAAAAGGTCCTATCGTCTTAGAAGAGAGTTCGGTAACGTTGGCGTTTCGATTTATAATGTTAACGTAATCGCCGACTTTGAACTGAACAATGTTCTTAGTGTTATTCCATCGGTCATACGCTTTAAGTAGGACGCGATTCTTGTGATCGAGTAAACAGGGGTAAACAACGTTCTGCATATGCTCGATCTTTTGTAGCCACGGGGCAACGTGTTTCTCGGGCGCAGTTTTATCAAACGTTGCTTGTAATTCACTATAGCGGCCAAAGAAATAGTGAAACGGGAGTGTTCCAGTTTGAGGATTCATGCAGTTAATCATTTGAGTCTGAACCCATTTCAAATGATAAGGCCACATATCCTCAACGTCGTCTAGTGCGGTACGCAAGAGTTTCTTAAGTTCTCTATGACGTGTCTCATTTGCACCCTGTG
>NW_014029748.1:0-895 GCF_001186125.1 Sphaeroforma arctica JP610
ATATATTAGTGTGTGTGTGTGTGTTTAGTTATATGTATATATATATATATGTGTGTGTGTGTGTGTGTGTGTGCATTCATACATATATATATATATATATATATATATATACTCACATACATACGTTTATAATTACATACTTACATAGTTAAAGCCATAGACACATACTAAACGCCAAACATACATACACACAAAAGTACATATGGAGATACATACATGTATCCATGCATATCAATATGCATACACACATACAACAGTTTCACTAGATTCTTCGCCTTGGAGTAGTACTCTGGGTTCATATGTTACATTTTAAACCTTGGCTCGTTATTATTTGAAATACAAGCGTATGTTTTACTGGTGCTCACATAGATATAGTATTCGTCTTGAATGGTTTACAGGAATACATCTTTCTCAGCTGTATTATGTATGTATCTATTTATGTATGATGTATCTATGTATATATATATATATAGTGTATGTATCTATGTATGTCCGTATGTATGGATGTATATATGTGTGTATTTATGCAAGCATGGATGGATGGATGTGTGTATGCATGCATGTATCTATGTATGTATGTAAGTGTATATATACATATATATGTGTGTGTGTGTGCATATATATGTTTATCTATGCATGTATCTATGTATGTATGTAAGTGTATATATACATATATATATATATATATATATATATATATATATGCATATATATATATGCATATATATATATATACATATATATATATATATATATATGCTTATATCTATATGTGTATATATAAATATATATATATGCATATATATATGTACATACATATGGATATATATATACATACATATGTATATATATATATATATATATATTTATGGGGAATATATATATATATATATTA
>NW_014029747.1:0-895 GCF_001186125.1 Sphaeroforma arctica JP610
TATGTATGTATATATTGTATATATCTGTATGTATGTGTGTGTTCGGATTGTTACCACCATACCTGATACTTGTCTACGGGTGTAGCGCATAGCCAAACAGAAGTGTGAGCTGACCAGCTCTACATCACTTAGCTGGCCTATGGCACTCGGATGAGATCTTGTTCCTGACATTCGGTTGAATGTACTTTGTTGTGTGTACGGGTGGTACTGACCTTATGTTTCTCTAAACACTGGCGACGAGTCAAGTGTCTATGAAGCTATAGCTACGAACAGAACTCGATAGACCGGTACACCCAGCACCATCCTTTTGGGCTGAACGACCAGTCCAACAGACAGACAGGAGCTACAGCACCCACGTCCCACAACACAGAGGAGTGTGTGTATATGTTACGGACTGTGACGGTAGGATACTCACGCAAACATACGCGCAATGTGGGTCTCAGTGGATCTGAGTGACCACACACACCGCCGTGGCGAAGGCCCGTGGCCATGGCAACCGAGAATAGATATTTAGCAGACGAGCGGCGTGTGTGATAGACAGGGCTCTGTACGCCCCTCAAATGCATGCGCGAATGTACGGTCCATGTGCGGGGAGAGGTGCAGAAGCACACACGTTCACATATCAGACACGTGTGTTTAATGGGCCCATACGCAGACAGGGAATTACAAAGTGCGTTAATACTAGAACGCAGGTGCATGTGCGTGCGGGCACAGATACGTTGGCACGAGCGAAGGGCTGCATAGGTGCACGCCAGCACCTCACCGAGAAGTCATATAGGTCCTTGGAGTGGGTCCTTGGAGTGTGTCATATAGGTCCTTGGAGTAGGTCATGTGGGTCCTTGGAGTGGGACATATAGGTCCTTGTAGTAGGTCCTGTGAGTCATTGGAGTGGGTC
>NW_014029745.1:0-895 GCF_001186125.1 Sphaeroforma arctica JP610
ATTCCTTGCATTCATCGATCCTGGTTCAGAAATTTCATGTATATCCGACCACTTTGCATTAATGAAAAATATTGAAAGGCGAACTCAAACTACTCACCTAATCTTGGCAGATGACAAAACTTCTAAGTGTGATACCATGGCCACAGATGTTAAAATCTCCCTGGTCGATGATAGAAATATCACGACTCAAGGCTGTGATCGTTAAGATGTCACAGAAGTACGACATTATAGTCGGAATGAGCGATTTGCTCACGTTAGGGATAACCGTAACAGGCTTACCCAACAACATAGATCCATTAAAGGATCAGTCAGACGACAATTGTCTAAACCATATAAAACACCATCGGACACAGTCAAGGAATTAATTCCTGGCTTTACTGATAAGATAATGGATCTTATATTAGTAAATAAGAAGATAAAAATAACCGACTGGGCGAAATTCCGCTTCAACGACGGCTACGTCAGCCTTGACTTAACCAAGGTAGACTTTACTAAGCTCAAATGCCCTTCAAGAAACTATGTTTCGTGGAGACGCGAAACTGTAGTTAAAGAACAAGTCGAGAAATGGTTATTCAATGGGGTAATCGAAATCAATTACCAACAAACGCCAGTTAACTTGGTATTATTGGCAGTTGATCAACACAACTCTGGCGGAACATTTAAGAAAGTCAGAGTATGTCTAAATATGAGTCCAATGAATAAGTTATTGCCGACTCATTGTTTCCATCTCCCTCGTATAAACGAGTTACTGAGACGAATGGAAGGTGCTACGGTTTTTCCTTCCATAGACCTGACACAGGGGTATCATCAAATGCAAATTTATGAACCCCATCGGAAGTACTTTAGTTTCATCTGGAAAGGTAAACAATACAGGTTTAGAGGCGCAACTTTCGGA
>NW_014029744.1:0-895 GCF_001186125.1 Sphaeroforma arctica JP610
TTCTGCCTTTCAAAAATTTAAGCGCAATGCCTATACTCGTCTTTAGAAACACTAAAAATAGGGGATGATGCTAGTACTACACCCTCACGAACCTGCCGTAAAGTGGCCACAAGTGCTTCGGAATCAGAAGCTCTATCTTCGATTTCGTCGCTGCCGGTATATTTCTTCTCGTCATATTGATCCACATCGACTGAACGATGTGTAGATTGCTTCCTGTCCATCTTCATCTTGAGGATTGTGTGTGTGTGTCGTGATATGTATTTAGCGACTGCTTAATGTAAATAGTAGGTGTATGTAAGTTGTGTCCTCATAGTTGTCCCCATATTTTAACAATAAGGTGCCAAAAGGCAAAAAGTTAACATTGTTGTAAAAAAATAAAGAGAGAAGTTGCAATCTCCGTTGGTAGCGAAACTCGAAACTTTGTCCAGTGCATTTTTTGATACGATTGTATTCCCTTTTAATAATTGGCTTAAACACCTTTCTATGACATATTTAACGATATACAATCGACTCACTAGTTAACTGACCAATCAACGTGTCTCTATTGACTATTATGTTGGCTTTTGGTCACTCTTAAGTGGTACAATGAAAATACATCTATCATCCTGCACAAAATGTACGTACAGTACTGCAGTCTGCACAACTTCCTTCACCTTTGTATTTATTTACTATCTACTGTCCTACCGTGTCATGCGTTCACAGCACAACTTGCCTTGTAACCACTGTGACACTCTTTGGGGGTGCTTACAATCATCAACCTACAAATAGAACTTTATTATGTGACTGATCTATACATAGCTATCACTTGGTGGGAACGTGCACGCCAAGTACTTGCAAAATGACTACATTCTATCTGTGTTTTATTTGCTCACTTTCGGCATGTCCACGAGGATAC
>NW_014029743.1:0-895 GCF_001186125.1 Sphaeroforma arctica JP610
CTTATTCTCATGACATAATACTTTCACCTTGTGCGCAGTTCTGTATCAACTACGTCAACGAGAAGCTGCAGCAGATCTTCATTGATCTGACCATCCAGAGTGAACAGGACGACTACATTGCCGAGGGTATCCAGTGGACACCTATCAAATTCTTCAACAACAAGGTGAGTGCAAATACAAAATTAATTTGCAACTAATCCGCATTTTTAATGGGACATAATTAGTCTTTCCGCAGCACTATTTTGTTACATAAACAAAAACAAAACATGCCGGGTGGGGGTCCTTAGCTTCAGTATTTAGTTTTTATGTCTACGGACACAAACACTTATCGCTTCGTCAAGTGATGTGTGCGCTCATTGAAGCACATCGTCCCCTGAAATACTTGCTGCACTCGATGATGTGTACAAGTCACTATCAAGGTGCCTATATCCAGACACCCTTGCTTGTGTGTTCACTATAACACACGTGTACTGACACTCACTTCTCATGCATTCGATTGCCAAGTGTCCACTCGACACACCCCCGAGATATATACACTCACTCCTGTATCTTATTCCTTCAACTGGACTGCTAATTGTACCAGGTGGTGTGTGAGCTCATAGAGGCTCGTCGTCCGCCTGGAGTGCTGGCTGTACTAGATGACGTGTGCAAGACCATGCACCGTGAAGCCTCGGGTGTGGACGAGAAATTCATTCAGAAGCTGTCAGAGAACGTATCACATCCACACTTGGTAGGTGATACGTTACATTGACTGGCTGTGTTTCTGATAGATGAGAATTAACGAGGATGAGTAATGTTAGTGTGTTTGTTTATGTGATATACTATGATATTATTATTTTATGTATATGTATGTACGTCCGTATGTATGTATGAATGTACGTCAGTATATATGTGC
>NW_014029742.1:0-895 GCF_001186125.1 Sphaeroforma arctica JP610
TAGAGGGTAATGTATGGCCCATCTCAGAGTGAGCCTGACTAGAGGGTAGTGTAAGGCCCATCTCAGAGTGAGCCTGACTAGAGGGCAGTGTATGGCCCATCTCAGAGTGAGCCTGACTAGATGGTAGTGCATGGCCTATCTCAGAGTGAGCCTGACTAGAGGGTAGTGTAAGGCCCATCTCAGGGTGAGCCCGACTAGAGGGTAGTTTGGGTTGGGTGTGTCGCCCGTAGCAGAAGTCTGGGATGCATGGTTGTCACAATATGCATAACACCCATCACATACAATTTGGCCATCGCTGGGATTGGTTAGATATGTGGTACAAGCATATATGTTTTTGAGTTTTTTTACATGCTTTTGAGTTTTTATAATGCTTTTGAGTTTTTATACATGCTTTTGAGCTTTTATACATGTTTTTGAGTTTTTATACACGCGTTTGAGTTTTTGTTATAGTCACAGTAGGATACTAGGGGCGGTGTCTGCGAGATAGTCAAGCTCAGGACAGATATAAATGGGCTCACCACTGTATACTTACTCTGCCCAAGTAATAGTAGCAATACCATTATCAATGATAGTACGAATGAAAGTAATAGTAATATCACTAATAATAATAACAATACTACTACTAAAATACTACCACTATAATACTGCTACTAATAATAATGTACAGAGTTGGACGATATTAAGCACTGGCGTGCGTGCGTGGTGGTGGTGCTGTCTGTGATGGAGAAGGATGTGGACAACTACATCGCCAATGACAGCCACAGTCGCTATGTTGTGTGCGGCAAACTGTGGTCCGAAGTGGCCGATTCGAAGGTGCGTGTGAATCCTAGACCAGTACACACACACACACACACACACAAACAAACACACACACACACACACACACACACACACA
>NW_014029741.1:0-895 GCF_001186125.1 Sphaeroforma arctica JP610
TTATTTACGTTACTACCTACTAAACAATCGCATACTATATATATATATATATATATATATATATGTGTGTATATATATGATACTAGGGCGTATACTGAGAACACGTGTATGAATCTGAAGTCAACTTGCCTCTCATAAATTGCACAACACCCCGTTGTGAAATTGTGCATACTTGTAGATTTGTGTTCAGATATTTAAACGGGATGAACGGCAATACGTTTGAGTTTGTGTGCCTACAATGGCATTTCAGAATTGAAGAAAAAGAAACAAACGAAACCATATCACCACTATACTTACACTCTTTTAGAGGCATGTGATTCCAACAACTACAAGTTGGCTATTCAATTGGCGGACAAAATTCTAAAGAAAGACCCGGGTCTCGACACGGCTATAGCGCTACGTGCTTTAGCACTGAATCGACTGGGAAATAAAGAAGAGGCCATAGAGCGAGTCCAATACCTTTCAACACAGACAACGCTTGATGAAAACTGTATCAATGTACTCTCTATCTGCGCTCGGGAGGTGTGTGTTGGGCATGCATTTGCATGTATGTGCGTGTATGTGTGGCTGTGTGTATATCTTTACGTTGTTGCCTGTATGTTTGTTTGCATCTATGTGTTTTCGGTGTATCTGGATGAGAACTGTGCCAATGTGCTCTCTATCTGCGCTCGATATGTGTGTGTTGGACTTGCGTCTGTATATATTTGTATGTTCTAGACAACATATGACCTTGGAATCCTTCTTAAAGTCTGAAGTAAACCTAGAGGTGGCGGTTTATACTGTAAAACGGGTAGACATAAGTGTATGTGTGGGGGGGGAGAGAGGTACTCTAGGATCACTTTGTGGTTGTGTGCATATTTTTTAATACTTGCAGTGATGTGTGTGAGTGCGTATA
>NW_014029740.1:0-895 GCF_001186125.1 Sphaeroforma arctica JP610
TATATATATATGTGTGTGTGTGTGTTGTGTGTGTGTGTGTGTATGTGTGTGTGTATGTGTGCGTGTTTTGTGTGTGTGTGGGTATATATATACTTGTTGGTATAAATTTAAGGCTCGGATTTGTTTCTGGTATATCAGTAGAGCTCTCTCTACCCTACTCACTGCACGATCCAGTTTTATGCGCTCATAAACACACACGCATCATAAATCTGTTAATATATCTCTACCAAGCCTGCTAGTTGCTGTATTCATGTGCGGATAACATCATGTGTACGTACATCTTACGTGTATCTATGACGGACAGTGTTTGTACGTAATACTTATAGCGTGTCTATCCCTACGAACAGATCCAAGAGGAAAAGAAAGTACTCGACCTCATCGTCCTCCAGCTCTGGCAGCGAATCCGAAGTATCAGACTCACGCCATACGAGAATAGGAAACAAGAGCAGACACTCACACACAGAGCAATCGGTACGTCTTTGCGTTTATATGCGTTAGTATGTATCAGGTAATGTTGTGCGAATGTTTATCGTATATAGTACGTTCTATGGATGCTTTATTACATGTGCACATACGTACATACTCATAAAGTCAGTTCGGTACATGCAGGACGAGAGCGATCCCGATGAGTTACGGGACACAACCGGCCCTGCACTACCACCGCATTTGCGTATGAAACGAAGGCAAGACGCTCTTGCAGCCGGGCCTGAGGACAATAGTAGACAATTAAAGAGGAGTTCAGAAGAAGGCAGCAGAGACACGGATGTAGTTCTCCCCATCGGACCGTCTCTGCCGGAGGCTAGTGCCGGTTTACACCGGACGACTGAAGGTATGCCTTGCATGCTTGTAATAGAAGGCGCATGTATATATATGTACAGGTATGTTAGTTTATAAG
>NW_014029739.1:0-895 GCF_001186125.1 Sphaeroforma arctica JP610
TTTGTAATTGTTGAAGTAGTATACGAGCTATATATATATATACATATGCGCATATAAATGTATACCGAATGTAGAACCATGAAGAACATAGACGAAAGGAAATATGTAGAAAAATCGTGTATGCATACAGAAAAAACGATCAAGTATCTTTGTAGATGCCCTGCAAATATCTCCCTAGTTTTTTTACTCGGTGCTTTTGGAGCAACATCACAGTGACAGTCTAATTTCAAATCCGTATAGTACTGGGCGTCTATTATTAGATCATCATCTCATTGGCCTGCGCTTGCTGTATCTTGGCCTCTGCCTCATCTACGGGTGCTTCCTGCACTCCTTGTGTGGGTACGGGGGGTGGGGGTGGTGGCTCTTCCCTGTACAGCTCGGGAAACTGCGGACGAGCGGGAGTGAAGGTATTTTACGTGTGAGAAAGCGTTTTTACAGGACAAAAGCTTCCGTAAAGATGATTTTAAGTTGACATAATTGTTTATACATATTGCGTACGGATGGCATAACGCAGCCGCAGCTGTGTGCCCTCAGTGGAGATTGAGGATGAGAACGGTGGTTCATTATTGTACAGTTTGAGATGAAGCAGTTATGCTAACTTAGGGCGTATCTTCAGACGAATTCTTGTTACTGAATATGTATTGTCTACAACAACACCAAATTCCATTGTATATACAAATGAAAACAACATATGCACGAATACTTATATGCATATATATATATATATACATACCTACATTACACATACACCCGTACATACATACATACATATATATATATACAGCACATATACATGTACGTATATACACACATACGTATACATGTACCTACACACACACACACACACACATATATATATATATATATATGATTATATATATATATTATATATATA
>NW_014029738.1:0-895 GCF_001186125.1 Sphaeroforma arctica JP610
ATTCATGGGCTTCGATGTATCGTATGAAGGTCTGAATGACTACCCTCTTATGCCTACCGCGGAGGGACAATAAGCACGTAAATTCAATTATAAATATAATCTAGAAGGAAAATTGAATTTAAAAATTACTACCAATTCCATTTATTGAAATACTAATTATTTTAGAAGGTGTAGGCCGTATACCAGTCTATATCTTCTTATTGATTTTTAATCGCTTTTCTCCCTTCATCAATGTCACTTCATTCTTCAATCAGTTTTGTTTTACTATTGTTATTATTTTAAAAAACCATTTTCCTCAGAAATAGGCATAGCTATCTGAAAATTGAATACTCATCACTCATCACTCATCACTTGTAGCGGGCTGTATGTACTGGCTGTAGCCTTCTAAATCTATACAGCAGATGAGCAGAAGGCTATGTAAACATCATGGAATATATGAAATAAGGCGCATAGTTGTATTGTATACCAGTATTATCATATGCTGATACAAGTTCGGTTTTGAAGAACCGGAACCACGACCACCCATACAGAGGTGCGGCAGTACAATATTTATTATTGACGGCATTCCCGTCATTTTTTAACGTCCTATGACCTAACACTATATGCAACAGCCACAGATTATCACTACATAGTAACCCTAACGACGAAAATATGTATATAGCTCACTAAGCCGTAAGAAGTCAGATTCCAGGATGTATTATCACACATATATTTGCGACACTTCCTGAGACATCCACTCTGCGCTGAGTAGGAAAAGAAGCATATAAATTGTAGATGTATGTGCAGTGCATGGTTTTGTGAATAAGTCTAAGGTGGGAATTTTCCTTGCTTTTTTCCAACCTTAGTGACGAGATAGTATAAAGCTTCTATTATCATTATTATTATTATTATATAT
>NW_014029737.1:0-895 GCF_001186125.1 Sphaeroforma arctica JP610
TAGTATATATATATATATATATATATATATATATATATATATATATATATATATATATATATATATATATATATATATATATATATATATATATATATATATATATATATATATAATATCATCTATATTCCGATACAAGTGGGTATATAAACCATGGAGAGTATCAATATGCGTGCATATCGTTCTGCATGGATCTCTTGAGTCCAGATATATTTATGTTGCTAGCTTGTCGTGCCCTTCGACTGAAGTACCACAACATGGTCCATGTCTATTTCAGTATTGCGTTAATCATGTCTATCACAGTATTGTTACCGACATTTATTTCCGATTCAAGACTTCCCTGTTACTTATCGAGTAACCCTGAAAAATTGGAAATTTTGTCCAAAAATCTACTCACAATTTGGATTTCTGTTTACTTAATTTAGTACGCGGAGGCGCGACAGCAGCCAGCCACGCCCGTGGGAGCCATTGCGGCTCAGAGTATTGGAGAACCTGCAACACAGATGACGCTGAAAACGTTCCATTTCGCAGGAGTATGTAATCTCTTTTGTCTATTAATATATATATATATAAGTATAAATTGGCATATCATTGACATTGCACATAATTAATTGATTTTTATTGATGGTGTGTGGTGTCCGATGTAGTTTCGGTTATTTATTCCATGGCCACATTATATAGCAGCAACCAGCGTGACGCTTACATATCGCAAGGTTATTGCTCAAACGTTTATATATGCTGTTGTGGCTGTCAGTTGAACTGTCTATTAAGAGGCTTTTTGGCTGCAACGTTGTCGCACGAACGTCTATCGTATTCTTGTTCGTAACATACCTATGTGTGTATGTATATGTATATATATATGTGTGTGTGTGTATGTATTTTATCTATGTGTATA
>NW_014029736.1:0-894 GCF_001186125.1 Sphaeroforma arctica JP610
CTTGTAAGTGATCTTCTGCAAGATAGGACAAGACAGATAGAGGTCCAGAAATGATAGTGACAGTAGACGATACTCAGTATGTGGGTACTGAGTTAGATACTATAACAGTACCTTTGAGATGTGATACTAAGTTTGTAACTACAGAGTTCGAGCTTGAATGGTGTAGTTTCTTTTAAAAGTTGGAACTAGGTTTGTGGTTTTTGAGATAGAGTTACTATGGTGTAGTTTGAAAGGTGCAACTGATACCTTTTGCTGTCCGTTTCGTTGAAAAAAAACGCCAAACGGAATGTTCTCTCGTCCGTGCACCGCCTTAGCACGTCGTACTTATCCGATGTCACGTCGTGACCAATCTAGAGAGTCCGAACAGATAGCGGGATCAAAAGCGGGATCAATAGCGGGATTAATAGCGGGATTGATAATGGGATTGATAGCGGGACTGATACCGGGATTGATAGCGAGATTGATAGCGGGATTGATAGCGGGATTAATATCGGGTTTGATAGCGGGATTAATAGCAGGATCAATAACGGGTTTGATAGAGGGATTGATAGCGGGATTGATAGCGGGATCAAGATTAATACAGCAAGTCCACCTGGATGGGTTTTAATGTTTTTCTTCTTCTAGTGGGTCATGGATACGATAAGCAAATGTATGCGAAAAGCCATAGAAGGGGAAGGCTGCGATTGTTAGCACGGACTGTATCGAAATAGAACAAACAATACGCACAACTCAAACAACTCAAGTACCATACCAGGGCGAACGCTTCCCTTTCCACCCCGGGACCATGCCCTTCCTATAGAAATGGAAATAAAAAGTTAAAAAAGGTTCAGTAAACCTTAATAAACCTGAAACGCTAAAAAACCCTAAAACCAAACATGGTCATATTGTAAGGCT
>NW_014029735.1:0-894 GCF_001186125.1 Sphaeroforma arctica JP610
AGTCATATTATACAGTTCCGCTCAGTCCTTGTGACTGGCCGCACTTCTCTGGTAGGTAGATATGAATTAGTGCCACTTATCGGAGAGTGGCTGATGGGTCTTACGTGTACACACTTATATGGTATACGGTTGCTAGCCCTGTGACTGGTCGTACTTCTCTGGTAAGTAGATATAAATAAGTGGCACCTATCGGAGAGTGGCTGATGGGTCTTACGTGCACACACTTATATGGTGTACGGTTGCTAGCATCGCACTATGCCACACACTGGGGTAGCCCTTTATATGGTGTACGGTTGCTAGCATCGCACTATGCCACACACTGGGGTAGCCCTGCGCTCTGAAGCACACACCGTTCTGCGTGATAAGCCTTGGCTTAGGGCATACGTCAGGTAGTGGCCGATGGTTCTTATCACGTGGTCTGTGCCTGCCACCGACTTCAGTCGTAGGACACGACCGCTATAATACCACATCCTAGTACATATGAGTGTGCAGCTATATGTATACATAGACTGAGTTAACATATACACATAGCCACAGTTAGCAAATACACATAGCAGAGTCAACATGTATATATACCAAAATATGCTCATATTGAATTTGCTGACATTTAATTCTACTCTGTATATAATATCATTCACACCGTACGCAGACATACCTTTCCTCCACCTCCATCGGTCGAGTGCTCAACCGCTTCAGCACCGACACCTATGACATCGATGATTCACTGCCGTTTATTCTCAACATTTTCTTGGCCAATCTTTTTGGCTGTGTGGTAAGTATGTTTACATATATGTATATGTATATTTATATATATATATACGTATATATGTATATATATATATATATTATTATATATATATATATAGATAATATAATATATATATTTATAAATAT
>NW_014029734.1:0-894 GCF_001186125.1 Sphaeroforma arctica JP610
TATATGAGTCTTTATATATACAAGGTTTTTGTCCACTTCACACGTTCATAAATAGCATGCTTTGTACATATCTCTTTCTACGCACACCTTATTCTACTTCATAAATGTATTGTTGTGGTAGTGCATGAGTGTCTGAATATGAATTCTTGTATTTAGTGTGGTATGCTGGGTATATATATGTGAAACACAATAAATGCCGGGTATATATACGTGAAATACATTAGTGTATGGCCTTTTACTGCCTTAGTGTATGCACGGCTAAACGTATATGCTTCAAATGTTTATATGCCCGCCAGGTCTATACATCGCACATTGCACTTGGCGTATAACGGTATAGCTCATCACTCACCTCATTGTAGTTCCTTGACAGTAGTACCGATATTATACACCCCACACGATTCCTGCAACCTGCCACTCCTCCTTATTTGTCCTGTATTTAGACACCACCTACAGGATCCAACTACGCACAGTTACAACCCCGACGAGCATTGAGCTTACCAGTGGGTAGTAGTATAATATCTCCTATGTTCTTTCAATAAGAGATATTCACGTTTATTGTTACACGTCCCCTGGTCACGGGTATAGTACATGTGTGCACGTGTTATATTCTCTCAGCACCCACATTTCATACCTCCTGCACCCACTCCTCTTTAATTGACCAGTATACGCAACACTGTGATCTGCGCTATTCCGCGGTCTGTACTAAGAACTGCCGCGTATGCGGGTTACTCAACTACATGCAAAGCCTCGATCAGTACTACTACCCCCCCCAGGTGTGTGACAAGGCGTGCGTCGCCTCTAATCACAACGTGTTGCGTATGCTTTGCATATCGAGAGTACACTTAATGATGTATGTATGTATGTGTGTATGTATGTATGTATGTATGTACGTAC
>NW_014029733.1:0-894 GCF_001186125.1 Sphaeroforma arctica JP610
TATATATATATATATATATATATATATATATATATATATATATATATATATATATATATATATATATATATATATATATATATATATATATATATATATATATATATATATATATATATATAAATATATATATATACAAATATAAATAAAGCAGGCGAAGATGGCATTTAAAGACAATCTGTGTTCAAGTGCTATGATGGTCGGTACACCAGAAGCCGTTCGAAGTAGTTCATACACATCTCCTACATAATCGCATACGATTCCTACTTAAGTTTCTCTATTCATTAACGATACAAACCTACTCACTTGAGCGTGCGTGTTTGCTACCATACAGCTGGTGTCTAAATCACCATAACTCCATGCATCGTGCTTTGGCATGCGTGCCGTTTTTCGCATACCTGTAGGCTGTATTCCCGACAAGACTGTTTCATACTTGTACGCTTCAGTGCTGCGATACCTCTGCGAGTTTACTATGACCGGAAGTCTCCGAAGGCTTCGCAGTGCATTGTATGACTTTTTCTGTCTTAAACTTAGCATTGTGCTGAGTAGGTTGACTTGGTATATATGTACGTTGGTTCGTCGATGGCTACTCAATGTATTACAAAACGATTTCTTTTAGGGAACCCTCTTACAGTCTTCCCGAGGGGATTCTCCCAAGTCCGTGCCAAGTGTAGTATGTCAGTAGTGGATTGTTTATATATAAATAGTAAATATCATTATCTTTCAAGTACTTAAATAGTGCTGTTCTCAACTCTATATATATATATATATATATAATATAAATACATATATAGAAGTAATAAATGTGAACCTGGCACTGCTGGCAGGGTGATGACTAAAGCCCGAAAAAAATATAGACTGACATCAGCGACATCTATCGCACCCTCTCTGTCA
>NW_014029732.1:0-894 GCF_001186125.1 Sphaeroforma arctica JP610
AGTAATAGTAGTGTACAGTATATATATATATATACATCTTACAATACCATATATATATATATATATATATATATATGGTATTGTAAAGATGTATATATATGCTATTGTGCAAGTACATAAACGTATAAATGTATTATATGCGAGAATCGGAATGGATATGTATGGTGTTACCTTCATGGCTCGAATGTAATATTAACAACACAAGCGTGTTCAGAATGTGTTTGGGTTACCCATTCGCGTACGCTATAAATAGCTTAAAAACTCTACAAATAGCTTTAAAACGCTATAAAGCTCTATTTATAGCTCTAAAACGACGCTGCAAATAGATTAGAGCCAGCCACCACCTTTTCTTTAATACATCATGCCCGTCCATCTGTGCACTATACATACATTGGAGTTCTATAGAAATGCGCACTATATATTCATTGGAGTTTTATTGAAGGGTCGAACTTCAGCATAGATCTTAAATACATACTTGAATTGTACGCCGGTGTGATTGCTACGTTGCAAAACAGTAGTTCTATATTCATCCCACCAATCGGTGTGCTCCCACTATAAATAGATTGGAGTCGACCACCCGGATAATGAACGGGTCCATCTTTAACAAGGATCTCAAGTTCATGAACGGGTTGTTGACCAGTCTCATCTGCTTTGTGTTGGGGCTGGACTTTGGGACGTCACATCCCTTCGAACAATTGCACCAGAAACCTGTGCGTGAGAGACAGAAGCTTCTTAGAGAGCAGCACGTGATTGAAGAGGTGTTCAAGGTCTTGAAGGTGTGTGGTTGTGTACACGTATACGGAGATGTGCGTGTATATATACATATATGGATATATGTGTATATGTGTATAGTATTATGTATCATGTGTATGTATATAAGCACAGATGAGTATA
>NW_014029731.1:0-894 GCF_001186125.1 Sphaeroforma arctica JP610
CTACTACATACACACACACACACACACACACACACACACACGTATATATTAATATAAATATATATATATACTTCATACATATATCTCAACTTGTAGACTTAGTTCATATAAGCTTAATGAGATCTGTTTTCAGGTCTTAATGCAACCCTTGCACTCGCTTATTTATGTTTTCTCTTTTAATAAACATGTAGCATATAAATACCACGTGGTATTTTACATACTTATTCATGCTACGTATGTATTTAAACAATAGAGGATTGTAAAAAAGCCATACATACAGTATGTATTTAGTTCGTTAGTCATAGCCTTCTGAAAATAGAACATATTAGTAGACATAAAATGTTCAATTTTCAGAACGCTAAATATGTAAAAAGGGCGCTCAATTTTTTTTGGAACCATTAAACTATACAGTTCGGTACATACGTGGTGTGAGACAAAAAAAAGCGGAATAATCTGCAAATCTCCACCTTTGTTGTACATAACTGTCAATTTTAATAAATATATATGTAGCAGCAGTAGGGAAGGCAGTCAAACTCAATACGTGGCGTATATCACGTACATAATCTTGCCCGTAAGATTTTACTTACGAAAAAGCATACATATGTGAGTTTTGGCATACAGTCAAGTACACACATACATATAAATATATAAATAATTGTTTGAAATTTCGAGTTCTAACGTATTATACAATGGCGGCGTTTGGAGCAGCTGTTGTCGGTGGGGGCTTCCGGAAGGGAGAGAAAACGGACATCGAGATAAATAACCCACCGGCCGATAGTGTTTCGTCGTTAAATTTTAGGTATAGTATTGAATATGAATTGCTTTGGTGCAATACCATTGACTATTGGTGTCTATTTTTGCTAGTGTCTGCTGTTACACACACACACACACACA
>NW_014029729.1:0-894 GCF_001186125.1 Sphaeroforma arctica JP610
GCAATCGATTGGATACTGAATAAGAAATGGTTTAACCTCGCTCAATCACGATGGGGTCCATTTACTGTTGATATGTTCGCCGCAGAACATAACAAACAGGTTTCTGAATATAGGTCGTTGACTCATCCTAAAGGTGATGCATTTCAGCTTGACTTATCACAGCATAATGCGTGGGATAACCCACCTTGTCAACTTATCGCACAGTTATTAAATTATGTTAATATTACTAAATCTACCATTACGCTGTGTTGTCCCTTACGTAACTCCGACCCATGTATACGTGATTTAATTAATATGATTCAAGACGAACCTATTTATGTCGACCGTGAAACCGACACGTTCTTGTATCAGGGATCCTATTCTATTAAGAAGACACCTTGGAAACACACCATTGTTTTTCGCATCGGTCTCTTTTTTTAACTTTTCTTCAGATGGAACTTTATTTTTATCAGCTAATGTATTAACGTGACTTACGTTATTATGTCTATCTACAAATTAGGCATGTGGTCATGAACACTTAGTACTTCTAGTGAAAATTATTCAATAAAGAACAGCTAGAGGTACGCCCTGTGTTTTACATAAGAACACACGAGATAAACGAAAAGGGTTTCCTCAGGTGACTACAAACCCTGACGGATCTGAAATTCCCTATTTGCCATCTACTTCCTACGTGACTAAACTTTCTGATCTGCTTACCAACAGTGCAGAAAATTGTTCAAACTTACCTACTAATGAAGAACAGCCTTTGGCTATTACCTTACCAAATAATAAACGTAAGGCGCCTACATCGGAAATGGTTACTGGACCAAATACTAAACGACATAGAGTACAACATGAGTCTTGAACTCGTACATATAGGCACATACTTACTCGATAAGTCATAACCGAAACCGG
>NW_014029728.1:0-893 GCF_001186125.1 Sphaeroforma arctica JP610
ATGTATGTATGTATGTTGGCTTCCCTTAACACCTCTGATGTTTTGATGTTGAATGTATCTTCGTACAATCGTGCATGTCGGCAACTTGGTTGTCTTTGCCTGGCTCGTATGCTTTCGCTATTTACTGCGCTAGCATGGGATGCAGCGTTTGCTGTTTGTTTATCTGGTATAATGCTTTGTGATCTGTCCAGAATGTTATATAGCCTCCTTTGACGTACTCCGAAAAGTGTTCTAGACTGAATACCAGCGCTATCAGTTCTTTCGTGTTCGTCTCATATCTTTGTTGTGCAGGGTGTAAGCCTTTTGAAAAATAGAGTATATCTCGTCTGACCCCATTTATGATTTGAAATAGGCAACCTCATATGCCATAATCACTTGCGTCATTCATAATTTGTAACGTTACTCTATCTACTGGATACGACAATGTTGCTGAACATGCGATAGTATCTTTGAGTTCTTCCCATTTCCTAATGAGTCCCGGTGTCCAAAGATTTGCTATATTCTGGGTCAATTTTCCTTTCATGAGATTGCGAAAGTGTTTCGTTATATGTGCAAACTGGGTATGTGGTCCCACATGTAGTTTACTAGGCCGACTGCTCGATGTAAATCGCGTTTGGTCCTTGGCAGAGGCCAGTCAATCATAAGTTTTTGTTTTTCAAGATCTGCTTTGAGCCCTTGTGTCCTGACTTTGACACCTAGGATATTGACTGTATTCACTGCAAACGCACATTTGTTGTGGTTCAACCTAAAGTTGGTAGCGTTAAGTCGTTTGATGACATCTCGTACTGTCTTCCTGTTTTTCTCTTCTGTGAGGCTGGCAATGACTATATCATCAACTATACTTGTACATCTTTAATGTCAATGAGAAGGATGGCCATTACTCTTTGGAATTG
>NW_014029727.1:0-893 GCF_001186125.1 Sphaeroforma arctica JP610
TGCCCACCGAGCTTAAAGAGTGTAGTCTCTTCGCACGGTAGTCAGCATCAGTGGTGAAGTTACGGATCGCATTGACCAAGTGCTCGCGGTCCCAGTCCATTTCGACTTCGCCAATGCTGGATCTAAAGTTCTCCAATCTTCAGGGCAGAGTTTCTGCAATGTCGTGAAGAACTTCTGGCAGTCCCCAAACCAATTGGCCCCTTTTTTGGTCTTAACATATCTATCAAAATCCTCAGAGACCTCGTTGAACCATTCAAAAGAGTTCATGAACTCCTTCAATGTAACAAGTGCGCGTATAGTTATAGTTGTACCAGGAGAGCTGCCTACTGTAAGCTTAAGTTAGTCGCGATGCACACAGACGTTGTTACCACCTGGAGCACGAATGGCGTAGTGGTCCCTATCGTAAGGCCCACGTGTGACATACATATCTTTATCAACTCATACTGTGGCCATCATTCCAAACGACATCCCCTATCTCTAACGGTGAAGGATTAGTAGCGTGAACCTCAGCGTTAGCGATGCGTTTCTGTTGCGCCTTCTGCAAGTTACTGCGGGCCATGTCGAGTATCTTCTATGATGTACCGTCCTCTTGGCGGAAGAGCATCTCGACGGGTGACAACTCCGATCCGCTGTGAACCGTTCGATTGTAGGCAAAGATAATCTCCCACAACTCCTTATTAATATTAAGTGAGGCCATCGACTTACTGAGCCAATCCTTTAGGGTTTTATTGGCGCGTTTAATCTGACCATTAGCTTCGTGTCGCTCAACGGTGGTGTAATGAACGTGCACACCAATTCTACCCCAAAAGGCGATGAACTGTAGAAATACGGCCTCCGGTCAGTCTAAAATATCAAGATCAATTGAGATAATACATTGGTTTTATTGTATTAAA
>NW_014029726.1:0-893 GCF_001186125.1 Sphaeroforma arctica JP610
GTTCTCGTGATCATTCAGATGGGCGTGAGTGTAGGGCTTCAGTCGCGCAGACGAGGGACCATGAGTCATAGACTGCGACTGTTAGCATAAGCCGCTGGCAGTAGTCGGGCCAGGGGGACGGGATGTATACAAACAAACTATACTCGCTGAGATAAGAAACCTACTGAGATAAGAAACGTTTTAGGTGCCGTGAAGGCGTGCCAACTTAGGGTGCGAAGCTCAAGACATGTCAATACGCACATAAATGACACGTGATGTAATTAGCAACACACAAGACGATGTTGACGATGAGCGAAACTCGTGCAAGGAAACAGTAAATATTAGTCGCGGCTGAGATAAGGCGTGAGGCCCAACAGAAGTGGTGGTTGGTCCTGCATGTAATACTTGCATCTGCGTTTTGCGAACGCATGATGCCGCCTTGAGGTGAACGTACAGATGCATCCGGTGTTATTTAGACCTGTAAATCACTGTGGTGTGGTGTGGTATATCAAATGCTCACCCTCTGTCTGTCGCTTAGGAGTGCTACGAGGTGAATATATCTAATACACACATGTGAGCGAGTGCATGCAAGTGTAAGATTCTCCGCTTTATTGCTCACAAGAGCACTTCTGGTTGCCCGAAATACAAAGAACGTCGACATAAAGCGCAGACGAGTTCTCATTACGGACGGATTGACTACTGTGCGTGTGCCATCGGATGGTAGGCCGTGCCTGCCAATCGAAAAGACAAATGTCAGTGCGTATCAGTTGTGTTACAAATGAAAGCGCGCTAATCCAGCTCTGGACGATGTACTTCAATATATATTTATATATATTCATAAATCTATATGTATGTATATATACATATACATATACATATATACCACAATATATATATATACACATGTATCACAA
>NW_014029725.1:0-893 GCF_001186125.1 Sphaeroforma arctica JP610
ACTAAATTGCATTTTAGTTTAATATAGTTTGAAACCTAGTAATTTCCATCGAAGTTTACACCAGCATATTAAAGCTATGGATGTATATACAGACTTTTCAGGCATCCTGGGTGGGTATTGCGAGCTTTATGATTAAAAGTCCTATTTCCAACATACTCGGGATCTGCTGCGTAGCACCAGCACTGCAGTCCATAACTGCCCAGAATCTCTATACACGGCCCCGTGGACAAACACTAAACCGAAGTATGCATATACTTCATGCACACATCCAGCACTACCGTGTGAAACCGCCTATATTCTGTATAAGCTATCCCGTGGTGGTTTTAGCAAACACCCCCCAAAACCGTAAAACCCAACTAGATTATAAGAAAAGTGTGTATATATTTATCAGCCAATCATGGGCATTGTGAGCTTTATGATTACTAATCGTACAGGTACGTACACGAGTACCGTTCGTCCACGGCCCCTTGAAGGTCTACTGCGCCCTTGGCTGTACATAATCCCAGGCTCTCTCTGTATTGAATAGCGGACCGGATTCGAGTACAGGTATTCATTCACACACTGTGACGGGAGAGTGCATACGCCCAGAAATCGAACTCATAGAGGTTACTAATTGTACAGCCAGTATGTATGAACCGGTGCTTTCATGGTCTGCTGATAACCTGTTGCACCTTCGGTTGGAACTCTGGGCTGCCAGACGCCATGACTTGGGGGAAGGCTTCCGCTATCGTCTTTAGTATACGAATCACCCGCGGGTTGAGTGTTTCGTATCCTTGTACCAGATCCTGTAGTGACATAAAGTGAGCGCTTAGAATCAGAATCACACGTGTTGGTAATGCTAGGAAGTACCAGTATTGTGGCGTCGAGTTAAAGGCACCTTCATGCAGTCCGAT
>NW_014029724.1:0-893 GCF_001186125.1 Sphaeroforma arctica JP610
ATATATTCATTTATGTATTTGTCGGCTCAAACCGATGGACATACTTTATATCATCTGTGAAGAACTTATCGTTGCCTTCATGTTGTATGGCCGGTGTATTAGTATTGATTTTTGTCGTTTCCGGCTGATGTGTTGAAGTACTCATATTGTCGGTATCAACTTCAACAGGCTGTTTGCCCTTTACGTCGCTGGTGGCTGGAGTGACCATAGTAAATCCTTTCGTCTAGTCTGGTATTGTGTTGATTGAGTTTCTGTATTATGAATGATCACACTCCTGTTCAACGTCACTATATATATTTAAACTCCTTGGAGATCAGTAATATTGTATGTGCTCAAAACAACAGAACAGTTTGAAATAAAACAATAATAAAGCGAAATCAACTCTCTCACTCTCTCTCTAAAGAGATGCAGGCAGCAGGCTGCAGTGTCTCTGCGAAAACAGTAATTAAAATATACATCGCAGTCTCGCGGAGAAAATGATGTTTTGTCATAAGTCCCCAATAATAGATAGATAGATAAATAGCCGTAAAAGTTTATACACAAGATAGCCCGCAGCCATGCTACAGATGATTGACAATGAAGTTATATCAGTCATGACTCATATGAGATTCCGAGTCACTCAGTGACACGGCGCCAGTGATACACTGATATACAATATGTATCATGACTCAGGATTGATGTGTCATTGATAAATGTGTTTTTATTGGTTACGTGTTGCGCACTTCTGATTGCTGATTGCTTACTGATACAGTGATACAACGATGAAAAAAATTCGAGGCGACATAAACGAAAAATAGTTTAGTTCTTTTTGATGTTGTTTTCAAAAACCAATTATATATCTATTGCTAGTTTTGCCGTTTTCCGGTTTTCTCTAGTTTCACTTTTTTTGCTTT
>NW_014029723.1:0-892 GCF_001186125.1 Sphaeroforma arctica JP610
ATGATGTACGATTGTCATCGAAAACGTGTGTACAGGTATATCAAAAGGGAAGAATAAATACAAACATATAATATATCTACAAATACAGACATACGATGCACAAGTGTATCAGCTTCTCACCTGGTGGCATAATGCTGTAGAAGTACTCGATGTACCGCTTTTGTGACGGTATTGTAACCCCTTTCCCGTTCTCAGTCCGCCGATTGCCATAGTATCTGTCCAGTTGGATGATGAACCATAAACTTTTTACAGCTTATACGATGACAATATTCTAACACGCGCAAGACTATTGTCCAGAGCCTTAAATAAATTTAAGAGGTAGTCAAACTATCCAAGCATGATACGTTGCCATCGTAACCTAACATTACAATAGATGATCAAAACGATATTCAGAGCTGACATTAAAAGAAACTAACATGGCATACAATTTGTGATTAGCTCAACGAAAAAGGTGTTCACAATCAGAACATAAAACGTTTCATAGTTTTTAACCAGACCAATAATGCATCATCGAGATGATTATAGTCCATAAGATAAAAAGCAAGCAGAGATCAATATAAGAACAAATCATAATCCAACGCCATTCTGAGAGCACCTGTTATGAGTACGACGCGCCTGAGCTCTACTACGCGTGTATATTTTTCTTTGCATGTTGTGAAATGCGACATTTACATGCTTTTACATAGAAATATGTATACAAATATATACATATATAAAGTATATATATATATATATGTATGTATTGTATATATGTATGTATATGTATATATGTATATATATATATGTAAATATATATAAATATACATATATATATATGTTGTATATATGTATATATATATATATATATATATATATATATATGTGTGTGTGTGTGTGTGTGTGTGTGTGTGTG
>NW_014029722.1:0-892 GCF_001186125.1 Sphaeroforma arctica JP610
ATATATATATAAATGTGTGCTTGTGTTTGTTTCTATGTGTATGTGTGTGTACATGTATATGGTAGCGGGATGTATGTGCTTGTATTTATGGATACATTCGAGTGATTGTTGGAGATGGTGTACATATCTGTATGGCATCCCTTCACATAGCTGAATGATGTGTGGCTTCTGCTGCGTGCGACGGCTGTCTGTGAGATGTGATGCTTGTCGATATTTGGACAAACCTTCAAGCATCTGCATGCGCTATGATAGTTCTGTGTGTGAGTGTGTGTATACATCTGTTTGTAAATATCATACAAGATGTGTGTATATATATATACATATGTTTGTAAATATCATACAAGATGTGTGTGTGTGTGTACATATGTTTGTATATATCATACAAGATGTGTGCATATATATATATACATATGTTTGTAAATATCATACAAGATGTGCGTATATATATATATATATATGTGTGTTTGGTAAATATTATACAAGAAGTGTGTGTGTTTATGTGTGTATGTGTGTGTGTGTGTGTGTGTGTGTGTGTGTGTGTGTGTTTGTATGTTCTTATATTAATATCTCTCATACAGTACGTGTGTGTTTGTGGCATCTGTCCAAGGGGGACATCGGAATGACTATTATCCACAGACGCATAAGCGCCTGACAATAGGAACACACACGTCGCATGCTCCGCCACATTTATAGCGATACTCATTCTATTTATAGAACGCTGATCTTTGTCGTGAGCTGACGCGGTATGTCAACGAAACGCGGCACTACATCGAAACAACATTCATTAGTACCACGGCTTCAAGATCTATGGCCAACACACCTCCTGTGAGTATGTTCCCAGGTATGTACAACTATACACGGCATAAACATATAGGAGTGATATATATATATA
>NW_014029721.1:0-892 GCF_001186125.1 Sphaeroforma arctica JP610
GCAGGCATATATTCATGCACACATAGATACACACACACACACATATATATATATATATATACATATTGTTATATATATGAGCTTTATTATTCCATTAATATCAGGAAGCGAATGAACGATGACTGTGACATTGAGTTACCAAGAACTTTCATTTTATTATATATTCATTCGCAGCACAACATACATCCTTTGAGCATAGTTTACAAAAATCCCGTGGACTGAATTGTACTGAGAGCAAGGATTAGATGGCACATCTGTGAACCCTTTTATAAAGCATGCACAAACACACCGAATATGACAATTAATCTTAAAGAACGCAGTTCATTTGGCCAAACTCACATATGAACATGTATGGTACGGTACTCTATGAAACCAGTCATAGCCCTTCTAATCATATGGTGAATTGTAATGTCACTATACGAGAGGAAAATGATACAGGTTACTTGTAACATACTCGTCTGTATCCTTGGTGTATAGTCGATATGGTTTACGCAACGCCATGGTGTCCGTAACTCTCCAGTGGTGGGTTGTACTGTTTATTTACTTTATTTAGCATTTTGAGTTATGAATAATATGGGTGGACGATATTTTGTAATGATGTGCCAAAAAAAACAAAAAAGTTTTCTGCTCATTCGGATAAAAGCGATTAGTCTATCATTTTATATTTTTTGGAATGAAAATAGAGCCTTCTTCAACTTTTTCTCGCGTCCGTTCTCACTTCACCATCCATAATAGCCCTCTAAATTATACACACTCATAATTTATTTCATTCTCTCTCTCTCCCCTACTATAGTAGAGAGAGAGAGAGGAGGGAGAGAGAGGAGGAGAGAGAGAGAGAGGAGGAGAGAGAGAGAGAGAGAGAGAGAGGAGGAGAGAGAGGAGGAGAGAGAGG
>NW_014029720.1:0-892 GCF_001186125.1 Sphaeroforma arctica JP610
TAATAATAATATATATATATATATATATATATATATATATATATATATATATATATATATATATATATATATATATATATATATATATATATATATATATATATATATATATATATATATATATATAGTGTGCATTGCTTGAATTAGCCACAAAAGTACATATCAATATGCTTACATCGGCTTTCATCAGCGCGTTGATCAAGAGGTGGACAAACGCTACGGGATACTCCTTCTGGTCTACTTCGGAGTTGTTTCTATTCGTCAACTGTAAGAATGCATGTATCCGGTTGACTGTGAGTGTTGCGAGTAATGAAACCCTAATCCCTAAGCACGTAAGCAACCGGTTTGACTGTGAGTACTATGAGTAATAAAACACGGCTTTAATTATGTGTTAACTATACGTGCGGAAGCATCAGTTGGACTATAAGTAATATATGTACCTATATACTACCAATGAATCTCATACAAATAACTATGCTGACTTGGCATTCCATTCGATATATAGATACATTGCCATACACATTTCCGACTCTCGAGTGTAATTAAATTGAAACTCAGCAGACAGCGTTGACTTTTCTTCCAAATCTAACGTATTGCTCGGCAAATTTAAACAACACCCACACCCACACACACACACACACACACAGTGTACATATATACACACACACATATGTATATATATATATATATATATATATATATGTATATGTTCTCGCATTACCTCGTATCCATGGGCACCTCTTAATTCTTCATGCACAATCCCTTCCGTTTCTTGGCTGAGTTCCTGGTCTGAACACGTGTATGCTGGCCAGCCCACCACTGTAAGCAACAGCACATCAGTTTCCTGTGTAAAGGATATATGTATATGTAAATAAGTTTTAGTTTATTAAGT
>NW_014029719.1:0-892 GCF_001186125.1 Sphaeroforma arctica JP610
AAAATTCTACCTCATTGAACAGAGCAATCAAGAAGTTCTCTTCCCGCATGATATAATTGGCAATGTCAAGATCGGTGATGTCCGCATGCATGCTACAGAAGCGAGTGTGTGCCTGTGCTTGAATTAGACGACTGGTGATCTCTGGCCACGTGGTGCTCTCCATCATTTCCTTGGCGGGAAAGTGTTCAATGGAATTAGAATGAGAGCCTGTATGACCTCGGGGTGTCTCCAAATATACATCGAACGTATTGTACTCAACATAGGTGGGATTAATACTGGGTCAGGTGGATATATCAGCGACTCGTAGTCCTCTAGAATCGAAAGTTGAAAGCCTCATAAGCACGCACTTGCTTGTGTATTTATCTTAGCTATATCGGTCGACAAAGCTATCGAGATGTCACTATTGTATTTTTAGGGGTTATGGTTTAGGGGTTAGGATTTACTAAACCCTAAACCCAAAACACGTCTCGACTGTGTTGACAAATAGAACCTAAAGCGGTAACGGCAGGCATCAGGACCAACAACAGGGTACATGGGTCACAACTCTCATACAAATGCATCAATATGTTCTGTCGTCCGTACTTGGAGTACATAAAGAGCCAGAACTACGGGATACTACGTGTCTAACCAGTATTGGTGAATGTAGGATGCTAAATGCTCAGTACGATTGTCATGTCACGCGAGAAGGGTAAACAAGTACTTGTCTCCATACAAAAAAACTTATATATATATTTTTAATCTATTCGAAAGTCCAGCAGATGAATGCGACTGATGTCTAGACTACAGACAGAGGTGTTCTTTAGGCACATACTTCAACCACACGTGCATAATATATATATATGTATACACTCACTCACACTCACACACACACACACACACACACACACACACT
>NW_014029717.1:0-892 GCF_001186125.1 Sphaeroforma arctica JP610
CATATATAAATGTATATAAATATAAATATATTGTTGGCTCACCTTACACCGGTCGTGATAATGGAGAAGTCGATGGTACCGTCCTCTGGATTGGTGGCTGATTGTCTGATGGCGGATGTTACTAATCTGTGTTTACAATGCGTTGGGTTGATTGGATAACATGAGTGCATGCTTTGGAATTGGCTGCTATCACGTACACATACACATCTACGTCGGACGTGATTGACTCTCTTACAGGCATGCGTGCATGTGCCTCCTAGATGCGTATGAGACTTTCCAAGTGTCTGGGTGTGACACACACAAACATACGCAATACACTTAGATGAACATACACAGTACATGCAAACTCCAACATAGCAGTGTATGTATACCTTAAAGCCTCTACCACATCTTCGGCAATGACGGATTCTCTCAAGTGCACACGTGCATGTGCCTCTGATATCCGTATGAGACTCTCCAGATGCCTGGGTGTGGCTGAGATAGTGTTGTGTCCACCCCATGAGCGCAGTTTCATGTAACCGTCAATGAGACCAGTTACAGCGTCCTCGGAGATCATAGGCATGATGTTCTGCCGCGCATATGATACGTATTCTGTCATGTGTGGGAATAAGTGGTGGGGTCAACAAGTCTTGTATTGTCATATGTGAAAATATGCAGAAATAACAGCAAAGAGTGGGAATTAGCAATGAATTTGGCAGCACATACTACGTATCAAGAATGAAATATGTAGGATACGGTGTAGATTTGGGATTGATGTGCCTTAACGAATTCGTATTGGATGATGTTAGGCATAGGCTCTGTAATAAAATAAGTGTGTATGTCTGTGCAAACATGCCATTTATATATATATATATATATATATATAACTACAATATATATATATTATATACTA
>NW_014029716.1:0-891 GCF_001186125.1 Sphaeroforma arctica JP610
ACTTTCTTCTTGTCGCATCGTTGACATGAGTTCTTCTGGCATCATTAACATACTTTCTTCTGGCATCGTTGACATACTTACTTTTGGCATTGTTAACATACTTCCAGCTCGCATCGTTAACATACTTTCTTCTTCTGGCATCGTTAACATACTTTCTTCTTCTGGCATCGTTAACATACTTTTGTTAACATACTTTCTTCCGGCATCGTCATAATACTGACTTCTGACATCATTAATATACTTTCTTCTGGTATAGTTAACATACTTTCTATTGGCATCGGCATTATACTTTCTTCTGGCATTGTTAACATACTTTCTTCTGGCATCACTAACATACTTTCTTCTGCCATCGTTAATATACTTACTTTTAGCATTGTTAACTTACTTTCAGCTCTCATCGTTAACATACTTTCTTCTTGTCGCATCGTTAACATAAGTTCTTCTGGCATCATTAACATACTTTCTTCTGCCATCGTTGACATACTTACTTTTGGCATTGTTAACATACTTTCAGCTCGCATCGTTAACATACTTTCTTCTTGTGGCATCGTTAACATACTTTCTTCTTGTGGCATCGTTAACATACTTTTGTTAACATACTTTCTTCTGGCATCGTTATAATACTGACTTCTGACATCATTAATATACTTTCTTCTGGTATAGTTAACATACTTTCTATTGGCATCGGCATTATACTTTCTTCTGGCATTGTTCACATACTTTCTTCTGGCATCACTAACATACTTTCTTCTGCCATCGTTTATATACTTACTTTTAGCATTGTTAACTTACTTTCAGCTCTCATCGTTAACATACTTTCTTCTTGTCGCATCGTTAACATAAGTTCTTCTGGCATCATTAACATACTTTCTTCTGGCATCGTTGACATAC
>NW_014029715.1:0-891 GCF_001186125.1 Sphaeroforma arctica JP610
TGATAATATTATAATAATAATAGTATATATATACATACATATATATATATATATGTGTGTGTGTTCGTATAACTATTACCTACCATTCACTGCACTTTCGTCGGCGTTTTGCATCCGCCTGCCCCTTCCACTGCGCCTTGGCCCTCGCAAACGCTTGTGACCACTGCCAGGAGTGGTATTGTGGGGTGGGCGTGTCGTTCTATTAATAGACTCGCTCTGATTAGTTGATGCAGCCGTTGGTGTAATCTCATTGGCTGCTGGTGTGTCTGGGCCATTCTGATTGGTTGTCGCAGCACTTACATCAATTTGTTCCTTGGGTGCTGCTGTAGTACTTCTCTCCTCGCCCGAGTCACTGTCTGCCAGTTGTGCGAAGGGTCTTGGCTTTGCATTCTATAAAATAAATTCAGACAGGAAAGACCAGATATATCAGACGAATAGAAAGGAGGTACACTACAAAAACAAAGCAATCACAAAAATAAGTAGAAAGAGAGTTAAAAACAGGTACACAGGTACAAACAAGCACAAGTTAAATACACCAACAGGTAGCATTTATACACAGCCACCACTTGATAGCACCAACACTCAATATCCACACACACCCAGTGCACACAATACATATACTGCACCATCACTCAACGTACGCGAATATATATATGTATTACATCCACTTGACTTACAGAAATACATACATGTATTCGGGTATGTTAAGTGGATCCTCACGTACAAGAATACACACACACACACACACTCACTCACGTATATATATATATATATATCCACAACTTGCAGAAATACATACATATATATATATATATCCATGTAACGTACGGGAATACACACACACACACACACATATATATATATATATACATACATACATACATATATATA
>NW_014029714.1:0-891 GCF_001186125.1 Sphaeroforma arctica JP610
ATCAGCAATGTGATATAAGTATTTATATACACCCTATAACCTCACGCGTATCCCTCTATAGATCACACATATACCTGCATCTTGCTGACGAAATGTTTCATGGCCTGGCTGAGCACATTGCAGCGGTGGAGTACTGGAGTGAGCTGTGTGATGTATCTCACACGTTTGCTGATGTCATTCTGCTCCAGCCAAGCAATAGAGAGGCACTTGTCTAGCCGTTTCAGTCGCCATAGCTGGCGGAACTGTTGTAAATTGTATAATTGTGCTAAGTTGTGTGTTTACTGTATGTCTTAGTGCTATATTATAGTAGAGTATTGCATTCTCATACGTAAAAGAGTATTCGAGTAGTGTGTCCAGTGCCGCAGGCGCCATAGCAGGGGAAACTATGGCATTTTGTACGATGCTGTACTGAATGTTGTGTAAAAGTATACGTTTTCGAATAGCTGTGCTGAATTATCGTATTGACATTTCATTCATCAGAAGTACGTAGTGTAGTCTGAAGCCGCTGCAGGAGCCAAAACTGCCGAGACTTGAGGTATTTTGCATTATACCGTGTTAAACTATGTATGTACACACCCGTGAGCAAGTACCTACGCCCAATCGAATGCACCTAGTCACAACTATACAAACACATTTGGAAATATGTCCATCTACCAAGCGGTGATATTGATGCATAGCTTTGCCAATCGACACGACACTAATAAGCCCGTGCACATGGTAGTCAAGCATGAACAGGTCATAGCTTACGGCTGCCAAAATGAACAAAGAAAACAAATTGCACACACGCGAAAGTGATTATAAATTCCGAAACGAACAAACGTCCTTACCGATTATATATATATATATATATACAAACACACACACACGCACACGCAAACGCACAGAAACAGG
>NW_014029713.1:0-891 GCF_001186125.1 Sphaeroforma arctica JP610
ATATATACCTACATATACATATATACCCATGCATTGAAATTCATATAATACCAGACTAAATGTATTTGTGTGCGACATATTGAACAAATGTATAGCGTGTTATTGGACGTGGTTGGGCTAAGTTGGACGTAGAGTATGGATATACGTAGTGGGAACTGAAGACTAACATACAATGAATGTACCACACGTGTCACACAAAGGAGGCGAACTACAGTTCACAGTATAATCTCATATACACATATCTCACAATACAATCTCATATACATACATCTCACAGTACAATCTCATATGCATACATCTTACAGTACAATCTCATATACATACATCTCACAGTACAATTTCATATAAATGCATCTCACAGTACAATCTCAGATACATACATCTCACAGTACAATCTCATATACATACATTTCACAGTACAATCTCATATACATACATCTCACAGTACAATCTCATATACATACATCTGCGCAATAATCAATCCATTGGCGTGTCTAACCTAGACCCTAAACCCTAACCTACACCCTACTGAGGCTGGGCAGACTTGCCTTGACCAGAGGCGAGTGCGATATGAGTCCTGTCGAACACTTTGGGATGGCCGAAGGTCCATGCAACCAACTCGGTCGGTAGGGGGCCAGCGTCTGTGAAGGCAGTTATAGGCAGAATAAACATAGAATATATTCAAGTAGAGGCTTTAGTTTGTGTTGCTGTATTCAGGGTGTGTACGATGGAATGTAAGTATTCTCATATTGGTATGTATGTAAGTATATATACGTTACAAGTGGAGATACGCAAGCACGACCGAACAATCAGTTATACATATATAGATATATATATATATATATATATGTATATATATATATATATACACATACATATATACACACACAC
>NW_014029712.1:0-891 GCF_001186125.1 Sphaeroforma arctica JP610
AAGATACATAAGCATATCATTTCTATGTAATATAGTAGGCCTTGTGTATAGTATATCTCAGAAGAAACATAAGCATATCATTTCTATGTAATATAGTAGATCTTGCTTATAGTATATCTCAGAAGACACAGAAGCATATCATATCTATGTACTATAGTAGGTCTTGTATACAGTATATCTCAGAAGTTACATAAGCATATCATATCTAAGTAGGCCTTGTAAACCAGTATACCTCAGAAGATACATAAGCATATCATGTCTATGTAATATAGTAGGTCTTGTAAAAAGTATGTCTCAGAAGTTACATAAGCAAATCTTATCTATGTAACATAGTATGTCCTTGTGTGCAGTATCACCGCGTGTAAACGGTCTACTGTGAAGTCACCTCACACACTACTCGCAGCCTATACGAACGACAGCATAGCAACTACCTCGACTCCCGTTGTATATGTCAGCTGTCACCAGACAACACAAGTGAGGGGGGGGGGTACAATGTCCAAGTCTGCACTAATGCCAAACAAACAAGACATAGAGGATGAGTGGAACGGGTCTTAACGTTTAAGTTTCTATATACAAACAGACGCTATAACGGATATCAACTCTTACTTTCTACGTACATACAGCCACCAAAGAGTAATAAAAGTACATCCAAGCAGCCACCGCCCAGTCCAAAGGCACATGCTGCAGCCAAACGGCAAGTACCGAAAAGCTCATCAATCCCTCTTAACTCAAACTCATCGAAAAACAAATCGAATGACTGGGATACCAGCGGGCGCAGCGTGGCAGGGCATATATCGGAGTGCAGCGAGGTCAGTTGGGGTGATAAAAAGTTAACCGAAATGTTATATACATTTATATATATATATATAGTACCATTCTGAGTCGGAGACA
>NW_014029711.1:0-891 GCF_001186125.1 Sphaeroforma arctica JP610
GCCAAGTAAAGGAAAAGTATTTCCTATGAGGCTCATATATCTGTAGTTGATGGAATGCAGCTTTTAAGTCTATCTTGAAAAAGATAGTCGCACCCTCCATTTTGCGTAGTATCTCGCTTATCTTAGGTAAGGGAAAACTATGTTGCGGAATTAGTTTGTTGATTGGCGACAGGTCTAGTACTACTCTTGTTTACTAAACGTTCCATCAGATTTATATTGATCGACCGCTAAGAGAGCTAAGTTAACTGGGGTTGCATCATATTTGATTTCAATTAGACCCTGTTTTAACCAATCTTCGATTTAGGTTTTGACAACGTCTTTGTGTCTCCAACTCACGTAGTTATGTGAAGGACACTTTAACTTAGAGAAGTCGACGTTTGTTAAGTCAAGTTTAACGTACCCATTATAGAACTTAAACATACACCAGTCAGTTATTGCAATCTTCCTGTTTTGTATAATTAAGTCCATAATTATATCGGTGAAGTGCGGAGTCATGTCCTTTGCTTCACCTTCCGAAGGTTTAGGTATCTTTAACATATTATCATCTGACTGATCTTTATTCGGGTCTAGCCCATTAGGCAGACCAGTGAGTGTTATACCTAAACTGACAAGATCAGTTATACCTATAATTAAATCGTATTTCTGAGACATGTCAGTAACGATTAGGTGAGTCTTCACTTCTCTTCTATCTGACAACATTATGTGTGCATAGTCAATGGCTTGTTCGCAAGTAGTAACTTTGCCATTTCCCAAGATTAAATCAGTTGTTTCATTATGGACAGCCATATCTGTAGCGTAGGCTACTCGGCGTGAGATAGCAGAGACTTCAGCCCCTGGATCAAATAGTGCCATAACTTTTTCTCCATTTACGAAAACTGTTTGAAATATAGG
>NW_014029710.1:0-891 GCF_001186125.1 Sphaeroforma arctica JP610
TATNTAAATATGTATGTAGTTGTGCGTAGAGTACATCCATGTTTGTGTCTTCTACATGTAGGTATTTCGTACTCCACTTGTAGAGCTGATGTCTGTATGTGTCTGTTGCTTATCGAGTACATATCTGTACGTACGTATGAGAGCCTATGTATTTGTAGATGCATTACACTTAGGTATGCACAAACACAGACTCTCACGTGAATATATTTTTGGTCCAGACAGTCTACATGTGTATAATATATCAAAACGTTTGCCCATGTGATCATACGTACACACTTTATTTGCAATCGCATCACCCATCCATGCAGAAAGAAGTACAAGGGCTGGAAACCTTACTCTCGCAAAAGACACGTGAGGCTGAAGACCAGGAACAGCATATGCTCAGCGAAATAGCGGCCAGGGAAAGTAGGTTGGAGGTAGAACGGGTTACCTTTAATGAGGTGTGTTATATATGTGTATGTGTGTAATGTGTTATATATGTGTATGTGTGTAATGTGATATATATATGTATGTGTGTAATGAGATATATGTGTATATGTGCAATGTGTAAATAAATGTGTATATGTGTAATGTGTTGTGTATGGGTTACCTTTATTGAGGTGTGTTATATATGTGTATGTGTGTAATATGTTATATATATGTATGTGTGTAATGTGTTGTGTATGCATTGTATATGACCTTTAACGACGTGTGTTGTATATGAGTATGTGTGTAATATGTTATATATATGTATGTGTGGAATATGTTATATATGTGTATGTGTGTAATATGTTATATATATGTATGTGTGTAATGTGTAGTGTATGGGTTATATCTTTAATGAGGCATGTTATAAATGTGTATGTGTGTAGTATGTTATATTTGTGTATGTGTGTAGTATGTTATATATTT
>NW_014029709.1:0-891 GCF_001186125.1 Sphaeroforma arctica JP610
CTACTACTACTATACTATATATATATATATATATATATATATATATATATATATATATACATATACATATACATATACATATACATATACATATACATATACATATACATATACATATACATATACATATATATATATATATATGTATATATGGCGTAACTTAAAAACAAACCAATCAACAGACAGACAGACAGACAGACGGGCAAAACATGTGCAAACGAATCGGATCTAACTTATGACATCTCACATTCTTATGCCAATCCAAAGCAAAAGCGTGTAGTTGCATCATGTGCGGTTGTTGAGCGCCTTTTACAAGTAGGCCATAGTGTAATACCTATTGCGAGCTATTGAGACCAAACCCCTATAACCCTACCTGGACCCAGGTTCGGGGAGTTCAGCACCTGCAGAAGCGGTTTGGCATCAGGGACAACAAGTCCACCCGTCATGCCAATGGGGTCAGCCTCCATCTCACTCACAACTGTGGGCGACGGAACACGCACTTCTTGCTACAACCAGCCGAGCAAGTGACGTATATGAAGAATATCACAATATATGATGAGAAAATGGAGTATATGAAGAATACCAACAGTTTATGATCACCAATTGTAGTGTATGAACAATAAAACAATGAAACAATAAAACAATATAGATGTAGATATAGATATAGCTAAAGCTATAGGCATAGCTATATATTATATATACATAAAAATATACATGTACATATACATATAAATATACATATATATATACACATATACACATATATATATGTATATGTATATGTATATGTATATGTATATGTATATGTATATGTATATGTATATGTATATGTATATGTATATGTATATGTATATGTATATGTATATGTATATGTATATGTATATGTATATG
>NW_014029708.1:0-890 GCF_001186125.1 Sphaeroforma arctica JP610
CCCCCCATCCTCCGCCTCTTCCTCTCCCTTCCCCAGCTGAACCGAAACATTGGTCAAATATTGCACACTGCTCGATGGTTTCTTATACAATAGTATGAGACACGAAACACCCACTAATAGTGTGTTGCTTTCTATTGTTTTAATTTATACTATGCCATATGTAGTAATGTCAATCCGCACCAGCCATGTTGCACATCTGTGTTCTGTTTGTTCATTCGGGGGTGTCTCAAGTGGTCATCATAGAGCGCCCTAACCTATTGTACTGATGGTTATAGTAATATTCATACCTGAAATATCTGCCTTTCCATTGGTTATAGTAATATATTTACCTGATATCTCTCGCTTTCCATTGCTTTATTCATACGAGGTCATGTGGCGCTACATCTCCATTGGTCATAGCAACATATATACCTGACATCTCTCTTTCCATTGGTTTATTCATACGAGGTCACGTGATGCCTATTCCATCCAAACCAGCTATGTTATGTTGCACTTCGTTATCAATACGTGCGTATCTCAGGTAGTCGTCTTATTGGGTGGCTCCCATTTGAAGGCCGAGCGCTCTATCTGAATGCGCGGAGGTCGGTATGCGCTGTGTTCCAGATATTCGGCTATGATCTTGGGAGTCACACATATCGCCCAGTTTCCCTTCCAGAACTAAACAAACGAGTAGGTACAACGGTATAGGTTAGTTTTATATACAGTGTGGATGGATAGATACGGATATAGGTATGGATGCTCATTTAGATATGGATATAAAGAGATATATAGACAGATTTTATAGATAGATAGAACGACAGATAGATGGATGGATAGATGGACAGACAGACAGACAGTCATATATATATATATATGTGTGTGTGCGTGTGTGTGTGTGTGTGTGTGTGTGT
>NW_014029707.1:0-890 GCF_001186125.1 Sphaeroforma arctica JP610
TACATGCATACATACATACGTACGTACGTTCATACACACATACATACATACATACATACATACATACATACATACATACATACATACATATATACATACATAAATATATACATACATACATTCATACATACATACGTACATACATACATACATACATACACACATAACATACATATATACATACATACATACACACACACATACACACTACATACATACATACGTGCATACATACATACATACATACATGCATACATACATACATACATACATACATACATACATATATACATATGTACATACATATACACATACATAGATACACATACACACACACACACACACATATATATATATATATATATATATATACACATACGTATGCACATACGTACATATATACGTACATACGTACACATATTCATACATACATACATACTTACATACATACATACATGCATACATACATACTTACATATATACATATGTACATATATATACACATACATAGATTCACATACACACACACACACACACACACACACATATATATATATATTTATATATACATACTTACATACATACCCACACCCACACCCACCTATATATATATATATATACGCACACACAGACACAATCATACAGACATAAACACAGACAATTGCACACACGCACACACAAAATAAAACATATAAATATATATCTGTATATGTATATATACATATATAGAGATATATATATATATAGACGTACACACACAGACACGCGTGCACACAAACCCACCCACTCACCTATATACACACACAAACACACACATACACACACAAACACACACATACACACACACACACACACACACATACACACACACATACACACACACACATACA
>NW_014029705.1:0-890 GCF_001186125.1 Sphaeroforma arctica JP610
GGTAGGGTCTACGGTGGCCTTGCTCTCATGTTCGCAGATTTGGTCTATGTCCTGTTCCGCCGGATATACCCTCAGCTGATTATGGTTGTCACGGAGATAGTCAATTGTGGCCTTTGCTGCCTTAAAATGTATGAGTACCTTATAGAACCAACGTACCATCCACGACTCATCTAGTCCTGAGACATGGGCGTTCTTCAGTGCCTCTTCTAGCGCCCCTCGTGTGTCTCTATCGGCTGTGCTGCTTAATTGATAACGGTCTAAAGGCCAATCGGGCCATGTCCGTGGCTCCGGAGCTCTGTTCTTCCTGATAGCTTCCAATCGAGTATTCAACGCTCCTTTCAGTGTATCGATCGTAGACGTTAGTAATGTACATCTTGGGACATCGTAGTTTCCCTGTGCTCGACAAAGTTCATCCACAAAGTAAGATATCTTCCCTTCGAGGCGTTGACACATGGCTCGGCGATGCTCGTTCCACTGCGCTGGTGTCATGATCGGCTCTCTAGCCTGTTCGTCTTTGTGTGGTCGCTTTCTGCTGCCATGAATATTACCGTCGTCGACGTCACTAGACTTGCGCTTATTGTCGTCGACGTAACTAGCCTTGTGCATATCCAGCATCGATCGCGCGAAGTCTCGGTGCTGTCCGCTGAGTTCCCATCGTCTACGTAGTTGTTCTCGTTCGGCTCCCCTACGAGAATCCCCATGTGAGTCGCTCAAATATTGCTCTAGCTGTCGGCCCCTGATTTCGTCAGATTTTTGCTGACGAGTGCCCGTGGCCCACCCTAACATATTGCTATGCCGTTGGACTGGTCGCTTATCCCCGTTGCCTGCGATGGAATCCTGACTTGCACTGGTGAAACTCCCCGATCGAGTTCGCTTTCGAGTGAAATCTC
>NW_014029704.1:0-890 GCF_001186125.1 Sphaeroforma arctica JP610
ATATATAGTATAATATAGTATATATAGACACACACACACACACACACGCCTATATATATATATGTATATATATTTGTTGCTTTATAACCCTTAGTATATACTCATTGTTCCAAAAGTACCAACTCATTGCTCTGAGAACAGATAGTTTTGCACTGCGGATGTGTACTATATGCATAGATATCATTATATATATATACATTGCTGATAACCCCAGGTATACACTTACATCTTTCCATCAGAACTTCTTCATTACTCCTTAGGTACAGAGTTTTGCACAGCTGCAGTATTTCGCGCATCAACCCCTTAGATAACCACCCATCCATATACGAACACTCATCGGTTGTCTGTACGAAAACATTAATTAGATATCAACTACGGCCAGTGGGATGCATATCTGTGAAAAGAAAACGATACTAGGGCTAGTGAGAATGTATATTGGTAGAACTGTACGCTCTTCCGCATGCCAGCGTATGCGTCCGTGTGCAAGTGCCAGATATATATCAAGCAAGCACTGTATATATCCTACACTGTCATATGGGTACTTCATGATGCCCAACAGAAAGCGCTACAACATGGTTGTTGTACATATCGTCGCACAAACATATGTAGACCTACCACATGTACTCGTATGTGTAGACCTACCACATATACCCATATATGTACTGTATATTGTTCAACAAAGTGAGCTAAACCTGATATATATATATATATAAATGAATGAATGTAAATATACATACATATACATACATACATATATATATATACATACATACATACATATATATATACAAACATACACATATCTACATATACATATATTATACACACACACACACACACAGACATACACACACACACACCCAAACACACACACACACACACAATATATA
>NW_014029703.1:0-890 GCF_001186125.1 Sphaeroforma arctica JP610
CCTTTAGTTTGTGCTGCGGTCGACTCTAGAGGATCCCACTATATATATATATATATATATATATATATATATATATATATATATATATATATATATATATATATATATATATATATATATATATATATATATATATATATATATATATATATATATATATATATATATATATATAAAAATATATATATATATATATATATATATATATATGTATATATCTATATATATATACGTATATGTATATATATATATAACACAACATAATAATCTGTACAGATATAAACATATAAATAGACAAAATAGACATATATTTATATATATATATATATATATATATATATATACATACATACATACATATATATATATATATATATATATATATATATATATATATATATATATGTGTATATGTATATATATATGGATACTTCTATATACATACATACACATATGTACAAATACATATACATCTATATGTACAAATACATATACACACGCGCATGAATATATACACAAAACGGGACACACACACAAAAAAACACAAAACACACACATATATATATATATATATATATCGGTATACGTGTGTGTGTGTGCAACATACATACATACATACATATACATACATATATACATAAATACATACATACATACATACATATATATATATATATATATATATATATGCATGTGCATAAGTATTGATACACATATGTGTATATCTAAATCTATATATGTATTTATACCCACATGTATATATGTATATAGGTATCAAATATAAATGTATATATTATATATATGTATATATAAATATGTATATATAATACACACATAAACCTTGATATACGTATATACAAGTACTTAAAGTAGAACATGTATATATATAT
>NW_014029702.1:0-890 GCF_001186125.1 Sphaeroforma arctica JP610
TATATATATATATGTATATATATATATATTGTGTTAACATTTGTATTTGTTTATATTGATGTAGTTTTACTTAATATATATATATATATATATATATATGTATGTATGTATGCATATGGTGAGAGACAACTTGTTGAACGACGAGTCTATGCGTTATACACGCATTCGTATTTAGAGATATCGGGTGAATCGCCCTTTAATGCGTATGATCTTTAAATGTCTGCAGCAAGCGCAGTCTGGTCGTAACACTAAAGGACATCACACTGACGGAAATGTATAGTTTGCGTAAGTCACATTCTCAATTCCGTTATACACGTACTAAATATTCTTATCCTTATCTTTGCAAAGGTATATGTAAATACTATATATATCCATAGCAATTTCTTTGCATGGATGTTTATAAAACCCCATATATTCATAGGAATATCTTTGCATAAGCACTGTATAGTCATCGCAATATCTTTGCATGGGTGTATATGAAGCACCATATATTCATAGGAATATCCTTGCATAAGCACTTTATAGTCATGACAATATCTCCGCAAGGGTATCCATTGTATCTTGGTACGAGTATAGGTTTCCAAAATAGGCAACAACGGGTTCTATTCTCTCGGTACTTCATGGCAACGAATGGCACACAGTTACGTTAAGCAATCAAACACAGTCATCAGCACAAGCACAAGCTGTTGGATTTAGGGTTTGGGGTTTAGGGTTAAGAACTATCCCCAGACATAGAGCGACACTCGCACACCTTCAGCATCGGACCTCTCCGCCAGAATCAGCGTACGAGTATCCTCTAATTTGGCGGCGTTCTGTCGTAACGGGGGATTGCTGCATGAGTCATAGGTATGTTTTCATCCTAATACCTATTCACATATAAACGCATATAT
>NW_014029701.1:0-890 GCF_001186125.1 Sphaeroforma arctica JP610
GTGTGTGTGTGTGTGTGTGTGTGTGTGTGTGGGTAGTATTTTTTATCCCCCACACCTCGTTTTGTCTTTTGTACAGACTATATTTCGCTGCACGTCCTGCAATAAATTATACATAAGTATACCCTTGTTCACTTGGAAATATGCGTAGACCACGGATAGGCAGCGGAAATCCCCATATTCGCCAGTTTTAGGTGGATTTTGAATTTGATTGTATCATAACTCAGTGACTTGTTCTCGATTCTCTACTACGTAGATTGTAGCTGTATCTAGCTGAATGTGTGACTACGCTTACGCGCTTCGTGCTCAGTAAATTGCGGGCTGTGTGTGTTTCTGTGCCTCTGTGTTTGTGTATGTGATTGCCTGTGCCTGTGTCTGTGCCTGTTTTCGTAGTTGTGCGGTTTTTTATGTATCAGCAACCCACTGCATGTCCCTGTGTGGCAATCCATATCTCGATGTATTCTACTATAAACTGGTATAAATATGCGTGTGTGCTTATTCCTGTGAACATAAACTATAGAAGCCTTTTCACCTGTATTCGATTAATGCCCCATGTGCATGGACGAGTCATATACACCTGGCTGAGTGACTCATGAGTCACTCATGCCAATCACCACAGCTAGTCCTAAGCTCTCTCATACTCTTCTGTGCAGGAATCCGTTTGGTCAAAGTGCCATCGGAAACCTCTCCTGCGGCACAGACAGCCAAAGCCACAGCGCAGCCCAACGATGTCAGGGCATCGCCTGATCACCCCACCGCCGTAGTGTACTTGGTGCTGTGGGTACTAACAATTGGCGTGTTTGTTTTGTCTAAGGTATGACAGTTGATGCTGTGTGTGCGTGTGTGTGTGTGTTTGGAGGCGTGTGAGTTGTGTACGAGTGCGTGTTGTGGGT
>NW_014029700.1:0-889 GCF_001186125.1 Sphaeroforma arctica JP610
GGTGGTGTGCGTGTGTGTGTGTGTGTGTGGGGGGGGGGGGGTCGGAACCTACATGTGGTACGCGGGTACATACGGCGGTATGTATGGGCCTATGGCCCAACTGCGAAATACAATCACTGGCATATCATTTGTCAATTACCGGCCAGTGGCCACTGCTTTTCAGACTTTAAAAGCTATTAGAGTAAATTTCAACATTCAAGCACCTTTTATAAATAAAAATAAAATAAAATCCGACCCCTCCAAAAAAACAAATCACTCTTCCTTTCCGGCTTTCTCACACTGTATTAGTGTATTTACATAGACAGTGTAGAGAGTAAGAGAGAGTCTGACAGAATTTCTATTTAGTATTTACATAGTATTTAGATCTCATCATCATCGTCATGAGAGAGAGAGAGAGTAATAAATAAATATTTTTAGTGAGAGAGAATGAGAGAGAAAGAGAGAGCGAGTGAGACTGAGAGAAACTTCAGAGTTCAAACTTGCGCAAATAAATTTTACATTTTACAATTTTCGGTGCAAAAATTCCTTGTTCTTTTTTCAGAAGGGATAATGAAAAATCGAAATAAAGATAGGCGGCATGCGTAAGTTTTATCATTTTCAGCAGTCTACGCTGCGCTCTTACAAGTATTATGAAATGCCGACCAGATTCTACTGCAATAGGTCCCTTATTAAATTTTCTCGGCCTAGCCTTTGCACACACAGCCAAGTATGTGTAGGTCACCGTTGCACTCTTGCCATAGTTAAATTATAGGTCAAAATTCATATATGTAGGTATACACACAAATGTACGTAAATGTGCTTGGATATATAAAAATAAACGTGATCTCTGCATACGCCAATATTGTACTAGTTGTATAAATCTATATATATATAAATGGATATATATATA
>NW_014029699.1:0-889 GCF_001186125.1 Sphaeroforma arctica JP610
TTTCCGAGTATTTATAAATAGATATTAAATCATGTTCATATATGCACTGTTGAACACGTGGTTGTGTATGCTATTTAATGTTAGTACACTATTCCTATTTTCTGTATGCATCTTTCGTATTCATTTGTGAGTGGCAGCGTGATAGTTGGTCACGCATTTGTTCATTCACGTAGGTAGACTATACGCTTACGATATCTGTTGTGTCATATGTGTGAATGTATTAAATTGTTCATGGTATCCATGTACATAACGCAATATGCGTGGATGTACCTACGCGATGCAATATATGCAGATGTACCTGCATGGTGTAATATATGCATTCGTATGCGTTTTCTTCAGCATGTATTTGCTAACTGTTCTACACACTGTACATGTGTGTGTACCTTTTTATTTACAAGACACGTCCATCTTAGAATGTACTTAAAGTTATGCCTACTATACATACGATACACACTGTACATGGGCGTAGACCTTATCATGTACAAAGTATGTACTATACACACTATAGAAACTATACATGTGCATTAAGCTTCTAATGTATAGAACACTTCTCTCCCAGAATGCACCTACAAAGTGCGTGCTCGAATGTGGGGGTCTATGGACATGTCGCGCAATATCCTCAGCGACCCCAAATGCTGGATGATACAGATGGCATTAAATGTCACCACAGGCCTTGATCCAGAGGGGGTCAAACTGCGTCCAGTCGAGGGTATTGCGGGGGGTATTGAGTTCAATGAAGTCTACTGGCTGTGGAATCAGGTGGGTGTCATGTGTATATAGAACTATCAATTTATATATTTATATACATAAATATATATATATATATACATAAATATATATATATATTTATGTATATATATATGTATATATACATTTATTACATATATAT
>NW_014029698.1:0-889 GCF_001186125.1 Sphaeroforma arctica JP610
GTATATAAATAAATATCCTTATATATATATATCCTTATATAATATCAGTATGCATACATATGCCGTCACATATCGTTATCAACTTACATTTAAATATGCAGTTATGGCTGGCCCGTCCAGCTTTATCAGACTATCCTTACAAAGGTATAGTATGCTCAGAGCTATGCGGAGAAATACCTGTTGCAGAGAGAGTCGGCATAATTCGATAAATGCTCAGTACGTTTTCCATTTTTTGGAAACCCTTGAGCGAAGTTTGAACACATCAAATAAGATTCAGCCCAATACGTTCCATCACAAATATCGGCTGAGTAATTAAGGCAAACTAAATACTTGAGAATAGGAAGACTGTACCTAATGTAAACTAAGCACTTGAGAATAGGAAGATTGTACTTGATGTAAACTAAGTACTTGAGAATTGGGAGACTGTACTTGATGCAAACCCAGTACTTGAGCATAATGGCACAGACACTGATTTACTATCAGTAAATGAGAATACAAATCTGCCAACCGATTAAGTGGACAGTAGGTAGTCACACAGTAGTAGGGCCGTATGATTCTACAGCCGGATATAGGCACCAGTGTGGGTTTGCGCAGAACGCTGAAGCAATGGCAGCCATACGACCGGTCGCCATAGGTCAGTAGTTATAAGGGACGTTATATGTTGTATATAGCTACCGAGCCACATGCACACTGTACTAAAGTAACCGATGCTATGCATACCCACTGGCCATACGTAAGGTGCACTCGTGTTTTGAATGCAGTCTATAAGCTGAGGTAGTGGTTATCCTTATTTACGCCGTCTACAGGCGAAGGAAACAAGAACCAATACACATATACACATACATACCAGAGAACAGTCCAGACTAGAACTAGTACCACACACTAGCAA
>NW_014029697.1:0-888 GCF_001186125.1 Sphaeroforma arctica JP610
GTGTCTCATATGCGTATGTAATCGTACCAAACAGAATTCGAGAGGGTAACAGGATTCACCCATGAAGAAACTGTTGGCCGTAACTGCCGGTTCTTACAAGGCCCGCGGTCTGAGGAGAAGAGTATCGCCCTAATAAGGAATGCTATCAGCACCGGAGTGGAGTGTAAGACGAGCATCAGCAACTACACTAAAGACGGGAAGTGCTTTATAAACCTACTGACTATGCATCCAGTATTCAACAAGAAGGTAGGAAGGAAGTATGTGCGTCAATATGCTCGTGCGAAACTATACTAGTCGGCGGTATATCTATAAGTATAGCTAGTTGGAGAGGGGTGAATCCGAGTACAAACAGCCGGTCCAGCATAGGCCTATACTATAGCCACCTAGACCACTATCACCATTCACCTGTATTTGAGCAGATGTACTTCCTGCGCAGATTTATGTATATATATGAAGTGTTGTATGTATGTGCTTATAGTATGTGCCATATGTAGGCCTATCGCAAGCCGCCACGCGATTTGAGTCAGCCCAAGGCAAGTTTAAACTAACATGCGTGCTTGCAAAGTATCGGTGTTTTTACGTATATATAATAGTACACATGAGTGCCTCTACTCTCATGCGGATATTTTATAAGCTCACAACGCTCGAGTATATTTTATTTATTCTTGTCCTTTTCTTTATTGACCGCAGAAGAAGCACATGTTCATGGTCGGAGTTCAATACGATGTGACCGAGATGAGGTCAGTGGAGAATATCGCAGTACTACAACCAATACTACAATTCCTATCCAAGTCTACAGAGGTATGAACGATAGTACAGGCCGTTAATACACACACACACACACACACACACACACACACACACACACACACACACACACACACACAC
>NW_014029696.1:0-888 GCF_001186125.1 Sphaeroforma arctica JP610
TTCTACCAATGTGTGCTCGTTTCGATATGGTTGTTAGTTATTTCTCCTAAGGATGTCGATCCTTCATATCTTCTTTGCTCTGATCTGTTCTTATACCGACCTGCTTAGTGTTTATCCTTCTAATTTCTTGATCATTTCAAGGATGCCTATCCTTTACACCTGCCAGCTCCGACCTGTACGTTCTCCGACCTGTACTTACAACACCCACCTATTGTGTACCCACGTACTTCCTTGTTCCTGTTAAGGATGTCAATCCTTCGCACCTACTTAGCTTCTACGTGTACGTATACCTACCTACCCTATGTATACCCACGGATACTTGACTCCTTACAAGGCTTCTACGTGTACGTATACCTACCTACCCTATGTATACCTACGGATACTTGGCTCCTTACAAGGCTTTTACGTGTACGTATACCTACCTACCCTATATAAACCCACGTATACTTAGTTCCTGACAAGGGAGTCTTCCCCCCGCACCTGCGTGAGCTCCGACCTGTATGTATACCTACCTATTCACCTAATTGCTCCCATCTGTTTTCTTTTGTACCATTCAAGGGAGTCTATCCTTCGCCCCTGCTTGGCGTCGATCTTCACGTATACCTACCTACCTTATGCTCACCCACTTTTTTATTATGAATGTTAAGGTGGTGGATATCCCAATCGATCATCCGTCCTGCAGCAACCAGCATGCGGTGATCCAATATCGTTTAGTGACGAGCAGTGCTGACGATGGGAGAGTCAAACGCAATATTAAGTACGTGCATGAGTGTGGAAATACACGTATACAACATATTGAATTCCGGGGCATGTACTCATATATATATTTACATACATACACACACACACACACACACACACACACACACACACACACACACACACTAC
>NW_014029695.1:0-888 GCF_001186125.1 Sphaeroforma arctica JP610
AATATCCGTATATGTTGACTTTTAGGTGTAGTTATACTGTATATGTTTCCTCTAGACGCACTGTTATCCGTATATGTTCACTGCAAGGTTTGGTAATACGTGTATATGTTTACCTTTTGGTGTAATGATATTGGTATATGTTTCCATTTTCCTTTAATTATAGCCGTATCTGTACACTGTAGGGATTAAGGATACCCGAATATGGTTACCGTATTGTTGATTGCCATCCTGTTAGTTTATCTCTTAGCTGCCATCTTTTTAGCTTTAATTATATCCGTATTTATATACAGCTCGAAAATCTCACCATAAGGAATCCCTGCATCCGAACGACGCCCAGGGTATGACCCAGCCGATCAGGGCTGGCGCATCCGGAACATCGAAAGTCAACAGTATGTGTTCTAAACATAGCAACCAATGGAATGGAGTTTATTTTATTATTATAGAGGAGCTCAGGTACGTGTCAGTCGTTCCCACGTAGACGATGATACTCCACGGCATATACCGTACCCCCACATTTATCGCCCTCAGCAACACACCACAGGTCAACCACTTGTCAACAGCAGGTTCAGCACATCTCACACGTTAGGTTGTTAGCTTAAACGCTCACGGGTGATAGTAGTGGTATACACACCATCGTGTGCATGTCTCTCATACATACACACCTACTAATGAAGTGTGAGGTACGGATGCGTGTGACGTCTTTTTGACACTCTCTACGATGTCCTTGGAGCACAACACGTGCGCGTAGATTACTTGATATATTCAGCAGACGCCTACGTTCGCATATTTGTGTGCATTCCGTGCATGCAGATATGCATGAATAAAACATGCTTGTTATAAACGATCCCTGTTTACTATACACATGGGTGTACGTATCACACACACACA
>NW_014029694.1:0-888 GCF_001186125.1 Sphaeroforma arctica JP610
TTACTAACTATATATATTAACTTAATACTACTTACTTATTATATATATATATATATATATATATATATACATATACCACCCTTTCCTAATAAGTCTTTCGGTACATTATAGGGCATGATCTGGTGTTATCGTTTCAAACTAAAATATATCTAACATTATTGCACTTAAATAATATATGTATATTATCCCTTCCTAACATGTTCTGGTATTATCGTTTTAAACTATACTATATCTAACTTTATTACAGTTTACTAATTTATGTGTACCACCCTTTCCTATATGATACCTAAGCCTTTCAGTACATTTATATCAGACAGGTTCGGGCGCCATGGTTCCGTACGGTCTTTTATTCGCCGCACTATTCATCGGACCATCGCCTGAATGCCGTCGTTTAGCTTCGGCCTTTGTAAGTTCTTTCGCCCTGTGATTGTTTGATTGTTTTCGTTTGGATTGTAGAACGGGTGTTATTCAAATGCTCCTTGCCCGAGTATGTGTGTGGGTATTGAAATGGACCTGCATCAATTCCTGTTTTAGGGTTGCACGCAAAAGCGTTAAAACGTCATTCTAACCAGTCTTAGTGATCCTCGGTCACTTTCAGCAGAAATCGTGATAGTCGGTTTATACTCGAGACGAGACAGGTTCACGGGTGGGATCGCATTCTCATTCTGATACTGAATAATCGAGTTGTTTTTAGTACTCAGGCAGTGATAGTCAAACTCAAACAACGGAATTTAGAAACGCAGCATACTATAACCACTAGACTACACTCAGATGCTGCGTTCAATTATAAGGCTAGGCTGTTGAGCTCATCGCTGGAAAGATCCCCAGGTAGTAATCGTGAAAGCGCGTATATCGTTGGTTGGTCTCAGATATCATGTACTCTTGATT
>NW_014029693.1:0-888 GCF_001186125.1 Sphaeroforma arctica JP610
TATGTATATTTACATATTTTTTCACATGACTATACAAAGGATGCGTACATATAGGCAACTGAGAACCTTGACTATAATATGACGTGCATTGTCGCCGACTGTTGGTCAAAGCGTAGGGCACGATGGAATCGCGAACATAGCTGCGAACTATACATATTCAATCACAGCCGAAGCAAAACAACATACGGCAGATTGTTGAACATCCAGAATACCACACTCGCCCAGCCCAGTGCTGACGAGAGAGCGTGTCGTGAGTCGTCGTCCATTGTTGACACTTGCGATTATTAATTATAAGCTCATAAATATGCCTATTTTTTAAAGAGTCTAGACAGTCAATCTCATCCGAATTGAACGAGTCCACGCACGAGTGTCATATTACTCTGTGAGTCGGGGTCAAGGCATTGCTCTCATCTATTAATTGACTTCGAATTTATACTAATTGAATATGAATTCTAATAAATCTATCCATACATCGCCTTTACAGCAAGTTCGGATATTCCGATACCGCAGCCATTGTTTTAGCGAACACTATATATTTAATTACATATTCTGAAAATACCAGAATTCTATATATTCAAAACGCATAGCGTTGTGCGAAGTTGCTTTTAGATTTTCATGCGTCAAGTTAATATATCTGTGGCATTTAAAGAAAAACCCTAGCCTAGCCCAACCCTCTCGCTCTACTATAGGGCGCCACAAGTTAAAAAACGAAGAAAAACCCTAGCCTAGCCCTCCCTCTTCGCTCTATTATAGGGCTCCACAAGTTAAAAACAGAGAATAACCCTAGCCTAGCCCCTCCCTCTTGCTCTACTATAGGGCTCCACAAGTTAAAAAACAAAGAAGAACCCTAGCCTAGCCCTACCCTCTCGCTCTACTATAGGGCGCCAC